>NC_142686.1:71822727-72125757 GCF_056320005.1 Nelumbo lutea
ACATAGTTCTTGGGGAAGAACACTGTTGATTCTGCTCCATCCTGCACTGAGCCATCTTCAGTGGGAGCAGTCTTTGGATCTTTCCTTTGGCGTGAACACCTTTGTTGGGAGATATTATTTCTCCATATCAGGTATTATTCTCACCCATTCCTTTGGGTTCAGATTTGGTTCAGTTTAAGGTTCAAGATTTATCCTAGAAAATATGATTTTCTAAATAGGGAATGCGATTCCCAATTGAAGGGAGAGGAAAAATTTTTGAAATTTGCCCCTTATTCTGCAATCTTTGGGTGTCGATGTGATGGATTTCTCGTCCTTTCAGTGGAATCAGAGCCCGGTTCAAATCTTGAACCATTCTGTTTCAGATCTGAACCAGCGCAATTAGGGAGAAGGCGTTCTACCCAATTTGCACAGATTTGGTTTTTGGGAAATCTGAACCTGCGCAATCAGATCTGAACCTGCGCAATCAGTATTTAATTTCAGATTATTTTCTTGAATTAAGGATTTAATTAAAAATCAAACCATAGACCCATTCGAACTGAGATTGGTTCAAAACTATTTGGACCAATTCTAGGGTTTAATCAAGGCTGAAAGTCAGCCCTAATTTCCCACCAATGGGCCTGAGGATTGATATTTAATTAAATGGTTAATTCGGCCCAGCCTGTAAAGGCCCAGTTTTAAATAGTTAAAACTGCAAAAGCCCATTTTAAAGGATAAAGCTATATGGGCCGAACTGGGTAACCCTACTTCAGCCCATATACATCGATAATATTAATGGTTAATATTATGGAATTTTAACGGGCTTCCAACGGGCCTTACAGATAATTAATTGATTGGATCAATTTATCCCTGCATGTGATGTATGGATGTGTGATGTGCTGCGTACATGGGCCATAAGTACTTGGCCCATGCTCATTCGACAGTCGCTCTTGCGCACGCCAAGGCTGAATGCACATCATTGCCATGGTCTCCATTTTGGTCATTGGATGACTTCCCTCAGTGGTGGGCCCCACACCTCATCAAGAGGTTGCATGCGGAACCCTAGCCGATTTAATGCCCACCAAAATCTGGCTTTATGAAAGTCAGTGGGAGCCACTTTGGTTTGACCTAAATCAAACTAGAGCGTAATTTTGTTCCCTCCAGCTAATATGAGTGCGTGTGATAGGGAGATTCATATGATGAACTGTCTAAAGGCCTTCCATCATTAGCCTGAGGATGGGTCTTTAAGTATTGAGGAAACGCACCAGAAAATGGGCTATCCATTTGCTGTTGGGCTTGTCTAAGTGTTTCATAAGATGATAGGGGCGTCATAGACCGATGTGGGAGGGGCTTCACCAGAAAATGAGAATTCTCTCACGGTACCTTGGCGTTCACGAATATGATGGGTAAGCACTCATTGGACAGAAAGGTTTACCTGAAAACGGCTCTAAACATTGTTTGACAGAGGCCAATGGGAAAACTCATATGATGAGTGGATGTGATCTTTCATAGAAAGGTGGTGGGGTTATGCAGATAAAACAGTTGGTTTCATGCACCCTATGTGATTTCCCACATTTTCAGAGACAACCTGTAGTTTTCGTCACTGAGAAAGGAGGGAAATCTCAGAGATGAATAAATGGAAATGGATCGTAGATTAAAATCCATGTGTAAGAAATGAACATTAATCAAATTAGGTTGTGGACTGATGTTTGCTCTTTTATCAGAAAATGGCAAATGGATGTTTTGCAAAACCGCTTGATGACAACAAGTTGAAGGGCCCAAACTATGCTGACTGGTACATGAACCTTATGTTGGTCCTAGCTTCTGAAAAGCTGGACAAAGTGGCAAAGAATCCTGCCCCGGAGCATTCGGGTGAGAGGGCTTCTGAGGCCCGAAGGAGAGACTATCAGGAATGGGAGGAGAGACTATCAGGAATGGGAGGAGAGACTATCAGGAATGGGAGGAGAAAAACTCCCTTGTTCGGTGTTACATCATTTCCTCTTTGGACAACCCGATACAGAGGCAGTTCGATCAGATCGAACTTGCCAAAGACATATTGGACAGTCTCAGGACAATGTATGAAGAGAAGAATCGTTCTACTCGACAAAAGGTCTTGAAACAGTTCAGGACCGCACAAATGTCCAAGTGTCAACAAGTTCACGACCATTGTCTTCGGATGATGGGATACATCAACGAACTGGAGGCTCTTGGATCTGGGCTGGACCTTGCAACCCCGATAGATGCTATCCTTAACTCTTTGCCTCATTCCTTTAATCCAGTCATCATGAACTATAACATGAACAAGCTGAATGTCAGCTTACAAGAGCTCAGCAATATGTTGCAAAGAGCTGAAGAACTGATTAGAAAGGATGAGCCTGTAGCCATGCTTGTTGAAACTGGCAAGACAGGCAAGAGAAAGAGGAAGCCAAAGAAGCCTCAGAAGAAAGTCGCTAAGAGCAAGAAGTAGGAGAAAGACAACGCATCGGATGCCTGTCACTTCTACAAGAAGACTGGCCACTGGAAAAGGAACTGTCCTGCTTACTTGGAATCCAAGAAAGGTACTTCGAAACTTGTATTATAGAAACCAATTTGTTGGTAGCTTCTGCATCCTGGTGTATTGACTCTGGGGCTTCAACTCATGCTTGTGACTCACTGCAGAGGTTCAAGGTAAGCAGAAGGCTGAGTGAAGGAGCAGTCACACTCTTTTTGGGGACTACTGCAACTGTTGCAGCCGCGGCCATAGGAACCGTGGAATTAATTTTTAGAGAAGGAACAATTGTACTGAAAAACTGTCTTTATGTGTAAAATTTAAGGATAAATTTGATTTCTGTCTCAAAACTGTGTGCAGATGGTTATTCTGTCTTCTTTAGTAATACGATTACTGTTAAAAGAAATAACAAATTCATCGCATAACAAATTAATTTTTAGGTTGTGGACTGATGTTTGCTCTTTTATCAGAAAATGGCAAATGGATGTTTTGCAAAACCGCTTGATGACAACAAGTTGAAGGGCCCAAACTATGCTGACTGGTACATGAACCTTATGTTGGTCCTAGCTTCTGAAAAGCTGGACAAAGTGGCAAAGAATCCTGCCCCGGAGCGTCCGGGTGATAGGGCTTCTGAGGCCCGAAGTAGAGACCATCAAGAATGGGAGGAGAAAAACTCCCTTGCCCGGCGTTACATCATTGCCTTTTTAGACAACCCGATACAGAGGCAGTTCAATCAGATCGGATTTGATAAAGACATATTGGATATTCTCAAGACAATGTATGAAGAGCAGAATCGTTCTACTCGACAAAAGGTCTTGAAACAGTTCATGACTGCACAAATGTCCAAGGGTCAACAAGTTCACGACCATTGTCTTCGGATGATGGGATACATCAACAAACTGGAGGCTCTTGGATCCGGTCTGGACCTTGCTACCTAGATAGATGCTATCCTTAACTCTTTGCCTCTTTCCTTTAATCCGTTCATCATGAACTATAACATGAACAAGCTGAATATCAGCTTATAAGAGCTCAGCAATATGTTGCAAAGAGCTGAGGAACTGATTAGAAGGATGAGCCTGTAGCCATGCTTGTTGAAGCTGGTAAGACAGGCAAGAGAAAGAGGAAGGCAAAGAAGCCTCAGAAGAAAACCATTAAGAGCAAGAAGCAGAAGAAAGACAAAGCATCGGATGCCTGTCACTTCTGCAAGAAGACCGACCACTGGAAAAGGAATTATCCTGCCTACCTGGAATCCAAGAAAGGTAATTTCGAAACTTGTGTTATAGAAACCAATTTGTTGGTAGTTTCTGCTTCCTAGTGTATTGACTCTGGGGCTTCGACACTTGCTTGTAACTCACTGCAGAGGTTCAAGGTAAGCAGAAGGCTGAGTGAAGGAGAAATCACACTCTTCTTGGGGACTACTGCAACTGTTGCAGCCGCGGCCATAGGACCGTGGAATTAATTTTTAGAGAAGGAATAATTGTACTGAAATACTGTCTTTATGTACAAAATTTAAGGAGAAATTTGTATTCTGTCTCAAAACTGTGTGCAGATGGTTATTCTGTCTTCTTTAGTAATACGATTACTGTTAAAAGAAATAACAAATTCGTCGCATACGGGGAACTGGAGAACGGTCTCTATGTTCTACATCTTTCTCTAGAAACTAACATAACCGAAACTACGTCGGCTGAAATCCCTAAGAAGAGAGCTCGTGATACAGTTAATCCCACGTGTCTGTGGCATTATCGACTTGGCCACATCGGTGTTGACCGAATCACAAGGTTGGTAAAGGATGGTCCTTTGGATTTTTTAATTCTAGAAGATCTTTCCACTTGTGAGCCTTGCCTACAAGGCAAGATGACGAAACGGCCATTTAACGGTAAACCAGAAAGATCTACGGGCACACTTGACCTAATACATACTGATGTATGTGGTCCCCGGAGTGTTACGACACGAAATCAACACGTGTATTTCATCACCTTCACAAATTATTTTTCACGATACGGTTACGTGTACCTAATGAGACACAAGTCTGAATCCTTTGAAAAGTTCAAAGAGTTTAGACAAGAGGTCGAGAAACAGTTAGGGAGAGAAATTAAGGCCCTTCGATCAGATTGAGGTGGCGAGTATTTCTCTGATGAATTCAGGGACTACTTAAAGGACAATGGGATAGTATCACAATTAGCTCCTCTTGCTACACCACAACTTAACGGTGTTTCGGAGATGAGGAATAGGAACTTATTGGATATGGTCCGGTCGCTTCTCATACACTCAGAGTTACCTACATCCTTTTGGGGTTACGCATTAGAGACTGCGATTTATGTGCTGAATCGGGTTCCAACCAAATCGGTTCCGAATACTCCATATGAACTTTGGACCGGAAAGAAACCAAGTGTCAGACACTTGAAGATTTGGGGTTGTCCAGCACATGTTAAGAGAACGAGTGCAGACAAGTTGGAATCCAAGACCAGCCGTTGCCTATTTGTAGGCTACCCAAAAGGCTCTGTAGGTTACCTATTCTATGACCCAAGTGAGCAGAAAGTGTTCTGCAATCGTAATGCGCAATTCTTGGAAACCGACTATATCCTAGACACCCATCGTCAGGAAGTTGTTCTTGATGAGGAGAGCTCAGGAGCAGTGGGAGATGTCCCACAAGTTCCAGGTAGTGACCAACCTAGAAAATCCACTCGGGTATCTAGGCCACCAGTCCGTTATAGTTATGACCAGGATAGTTACCTGGTGGAAACCTTGACTAATGAGGAGGATCCCGTGATTTACACGGAAGCTATGTTGGACATAGATTCCCAGAAGTGGGTGGAGGCCATGAGAGCGGAGATGCACTTAATGTAGACCAATGGAGTCTGGACTCTAGTAGATCCGCCCTCTGGGGTAAAAGCAATCGGTTGCAAATGGATTTACAAGAGGAAGAAGGGCCCCGATGGTAAGGTTGAGACCTTCAAGGCTCATCTGGTGGCGAAAGGGTATAGTCAGAAAGAGGGCATCGATTATGAGGAAACCTTTTCGCCTGTGGCCATGCTTAAATCCATTAGGATCCTGTTAGCTGTAGCAGCATACCATGATTATGAGATTTGGTAAATTGATGTCAAAACTGCATTACTGAATGGAGATCTTACTGAAGATATCTATATGTAGCAGCCGCAAGGTATCATTGCTGCAGGCCAGGAAAAAATGGTATGTAAACTTAGTAGATCCATTTATGGACTTAAGCAAGCTTCTAGAAGTTGGAACATCCGTTTTGACTCTGCTGTCAAATCGTTTGACTTCGAGCAGAATCCGGATGAACCCTATGTCTACAGGAAGTACATTGGAGATAAGGTTACCGTCTTGGTTCTGTATGTAGATGACATTCTACTCATTGGGAATGATGTAGGTATGTTAACTATGGTGAAAGTATGGTTATCACAGCAATTCTCCATGAAAGATCTTTGAGAAGCCGCCTATATACTGGGTTTTCGACTCTATAGAGATAGATCGAAGCGGATAATAGGATTATCCCAATCTGCCTACATTGAGAAAATAGTCAAAAGATACAGCATGGAAAACTCCAAGAAAGGAAATGTTCCTTTCAGGCACGAAGTCACTCTCTCCAAAAAGATGTCTCCCAAGACTTCTAAGGAGATTGATGTCATGAAAGACGTTCCCTATGCCTCTGCCGTAGGGAGCATCATGTATGCCATGCTGTGCACTCGTCCTGACATAGTTCAGGCAGTGAGTGTAGTAAGCAGATTTCAGGCCAACCCAGGGCAGGAGCATTGGACTGCTGTGAAAAACATACTTACGTACTTTCGAAGGACAAAAAAGTTTTGTCTAGAATTCGATGGTAGTTCACTACAGATCCAAGGGTATACAGATGCCGATTTCCAGTCAGACCTATATGATAGATCGTGTGTTGTTTCCTGAGTCTCAGCAAACAGGGGTCCTAAGTTGCAAATTAATAGTCCACAACCCAAGCCGAGTGCATTGCCGTAAATGATGCAGCCTTATGAATGAAGGTGTTCATTCATGAATTTGGAATTCAGCACATCACCCATTCCATTGTTGTATGACAACACTGGACCTATGGGAGGATGATAGCAAGAGGTAGCATCAGCGGAGAATGTGGTAGACCCATTGACTAAGCCACTGACACAGAAAGTGTTTGAGAAACATGTGGAAAGCATGGGACTCCGGCTAGTACCTGATTGGAACTATGTGCAAGTGGGAGCTGTTAGACAGTTTTGTATGCCCTTTGCTTCAATCAAAATTGATGTACTTTATGAGTTTATTGTAAATGAATAAAAGTGCATATTTGATTCATGTTCCCTTGGTATGTTTCTGTGTATTACCCTTAAACTGGACACTTATTGAGACTCGTGTTAGTTTAGAATGTTTACAGCTAGTGGGTCGGTCTGGGGAGACCTATCCTGACAAGGCTGACACTGTGGTGCCTCCAAGTCGGTTGGTTTGGCTTGTCTTAGCTACCGGGGTGAGACCCTAGGCACATACAGTGTGGGATTAATTGAATATTTGAACTGGACCAGATTTTCAGTATTGCCCGGGACCTTGGAGATTGATGGGCAAAACTGGAAAGTTACACCTGACCCCTAGACTCAGTTATGATACTGCACTAGTTGTCGGATCGGGCTGTCGTTGATGTACCAATCAGTGAGATCCTTAGCGGGGGTCAAAACCTGGGTATGTTGGGACAATCCTAGAATTCATCGGAATGGGTGATCATAGTGACAGGATCAACCCCTTTGTCGGACAAAGGTAATGATCGGGGATGCTTTCTCACTGTTGGAAACCAAGACTGCCGGCAGCCGATTTCAACCGTTGAAATTTGTTTTGCAAAATATATTTTATATGAGATATAAAAGTATATATATTATGGTTTTAAAATGTTTGCAAAAGGGTTTTAATTCCCGGGATCCATATAAGTGGAGAGTGCAACACTGTTCCTTGCAGCCGAGGGAGAGGTCCTCTCTTGTCGGGCAGTGTATGATCATTATGGGCTGAGAGGTTAAGTGTAAGACCATTGAGGATAATACCTGATGGGATAATCTTGCATCTGCCCACAGTCCCTGGGTGTTACAAGGTGGATTGGCCCAGGGACCACATAGGGTAAGTGTTGGGCCCATAGAGCCCATTTGATGGGTTTCAGGGGGTGCACTATCTTTAACAGTGTATTCGACCGGGCCTTATATCAAAGGCTGGCCCGAACCCATGTGGCTGATGTGTAGATCAATGCTTGGGTCCCACGCCATACAAGGAAGCCCAACTGTGCAGCAGTTAGGAAGGTTAAGTGAGCACATAAGCTTAATGGGCCTAAAGCCCATTTCGATATGGGCTATTAATTTAGTTAATTGAAGGGGCGAATTCTGAGATGGATTAGCAGTTAGGATAGGGTCTTAATTCTATCCACTCAGAGAGTCCAGATCTGAATGTGATTCAGATCTAGAAACCTCCTAATAAGATTAGGATAAAGCTAATCTAATCTACAGATAAAATAAGGGTTTATCCTTATCATTAGAAGAGAAGGCTGATCCAAATATGATTTGGATAAGCACCTCCTAATGGGATTAGGAGCTGATCTTTTCAAGTTAACAAAAGAAGGAAGGGGGCGGCAACCTTGAGAGAGACCAAGAAACACATCAGATCCACTTTAGTGCTGAAATCAAGAAGAGAGAATTCTGCACCCTGCGAATACTCTCTTGCCGCCTCCCTACTCTTGCTGCCCTGTTTGCCAGTTCGATCTCTAGCTGTGGGAGAAGTCTAGATTGGATCTTGACATCAATTCTTTGAGAAAGGATTGAAAACGGAGCTGTGCTCACGTTCCATCCTGTTGTTTCTTGCGAATGACAGAGTTCTTGGGGAAGAACACTGCTGATTCTACTCCATTCTGCACTGTGCCATCTTCAGTGGGAGCAGTCTTTGGATCCTTCCTTGGGTGTGAACACTTTCGTTGGGAGATATTGCTTCTCCGTATCAGGTATCATTCTCTCCCATTCCTTTTGGTTCAGATCTGGTTTAGTTTAAGGTTCAAGATTTATCCTTGAAAATATGATTTTCTAAATAGGGAATGTGATTCCTAGTTGAAGGGAGAGAAAAATTTTTGAAATTCGCCCCTTATTCCGCAATCTTTGGGCATCCATCTGATGGGTCTCTCAACCCTTCAAAGATATCTACATACAGCAGCCGCAAGGCTTCATTGCTGCTGGTCGGGAACACATGGTATGTAAACTTAATAGATCCATATATGGACTTAAGCAGGCTTCTAGGAGTTGGAACATCCGTTTTGATTTTGCAGTCAAAATGTTTGACTTTGAGCAGAATCCGGATGAGCCCTGTGTTTACAGGAAGACCAGTGGGGATAAGATCACCTTTTTGGTGATGTACGTGGACGATATCCTACTCATTGGGAATGATGTAGGAATGTTGACTTCGGTCAAGGTATGGCTATCACAGCAGTTCTCCATGAAAGATCTTGGAGAATCTTCATACATACTGGATTTTCGACTCTATAGAGATAGATCGAAGCGGATAATTGGATTATCTCAGGCTGCTTATATTGACAAAATTGTCAAGAGGTACAGCATGGAGAACTCCAAGAAAGGAAACGTTCCTTTCATGCACGGAGTCACTCTCTCCAAGAAGATGTCTCCTAAGACTTCTGAGGAGATTGAGAGCATGAGAGACGTTCCCTATGCCTCAGCCGTAGGGAGCATCATGTATGCCATGCTGTGCACTCGCCCGGACATTGCTCAGGCGGTGAGTGTGGTAAGCAGATTCCAGGAAAACACAGGGCAGGAGCATTGGACTGCTGTGAAGAAAACACTCAAATACATTCGAAGGACAAAAGAGCTTTGTCTGGTAGACAGTTTTTGTACCAGATTGGACCTAAGTGCAAGTGGGAGTTGTTAGACAGTTTTTGTATGCCCTTAGCTTCAATCTGATTTGATGTACTTTTGTTATTTAGTGGAAATAAATAAAGTGCATGTTTGATTCATGTTGTTTGGTTTAATTCTGTGTAAAACCCTAAAACTGGATATTTATAGAGACTCGTGTTAGTTTTAAATGTTCACAGGCGTTGGATAAGTCTGGGGAGATTTATCCTGCCAAGGCTGATACTGGTGTGCCACCAAGTGTTGGGACGGCCTGTCTCAGCCACCAGGGTAAGACCCGAGGCACATGCAGTATGGGATTACTTGAATCCTTGAACCGGACCAGATTTCCAGTATTGCCCTGGACCTTGGAGATAGATGGGCAAAACTGAAAAGTTACACCTGACCCCTAGAGTCGATTATGACATTTCACTCGGTGTTGGATCAGGCTGCCTTTGATATGCCAATCAGCGAGATCCTTAGCGGGGATCAAAACCTGGGTATGTTGGGGCAGTTTGAGAATTCATCTGAGTGGGTGATCATAGTGACAGAATCAGCCACTTTGTCAGACAAAGGGTAATGATCGGGAATGCACTCTCTCTGATGGAAACCAAACTGCCGGCAGTTGATTTCAATCGTTGGAATTTTGTTTTGCAAAATTAATATATTTCTATATATATGTACGGTTTCAAATTGTTTGCAAATGGTATTAATTCCCGGGATCCATGTGAGAGGAGAGTGCGGCACTGTTCCTTGCAGCCGAGGGAGAGGTCCTCTCTTGTCGGGCAGTGCTTGATCATTAATGGATGAGAGGTTAAGTGTAAGACCATTGAGGATAATACCTGATGGGCTAATCTTGCACCTGCCCACAGTCCCTGGGTTTCTATAAGATGGTTTGGCCCAGGGACCACTTAATGTATGTGTTGGGCCCATAGGGTCCATATGATGGACTCAAGGGGTTCATTGAGTTTTTCAGTGAATTCGGCTGGGCCTTGTTTTAGATGTTGGGCCAAACCCATGTGGCTGGTGTGTAGATCAATGCTTGGGTCCCACGCCATACAAAGAAGCCCAACTGGGCAGCAGATTGGAAAGTAATTAGACACTGAACACTTAATGGGCCAAAAGCCCATTTCGAGGTGGGCTGATATGATCACCCATCCTTGGGGCGAATTTGAGATTAAAGTTAGTGAAAGGATTGGGCCTTTAGCCTTATCCATTCTTAGAGACCTAATTCAAATTAGATTTGGATATGGTAACCTCCTGATAAGATCAGGAGTAAGCTAAATCTATCTGCAGAAAGGATTAAGATTATCCCCTATCCAAATACTGATTTGGATTGGGATAGCTCCTAAAAAAAAAAAAAAAGGAGGTTTCTTAATCAAGAAGAAAGGCGGAGATTTCGAACCACATTGAAGAGGTATAGGATATCTCTTGCGAATTCAGATCAGATCTGATTCATACTCTCCAGAAAAACAGAAAAAGCAGTTCTGCCTTTTTCGTTTTGGAAATCTCCTCCTGCCGCCGCCATCTGCCATTGCAAGATTAGATCTTTCAGAAAAGAAAGTCAAGAAATCTGTTCTTGACATCAGTTTTGCAAGAAAGACTGAAAAAGATTCAGTGTTTAGTATTTCCAGAGGATTCTTGTGAAGGATCCAGTGTGTAGGACGCACCCTGCTGGTTCTGTTCCATCCATAGCTGTGTCATCTTCAGAAGGAGGCGGCAGCAGGAAGGAGGCGGCAAGGAGAAAATAGCTTAGTCTCACTGGGTGCTGTGATCTCTCTCTGATTTGAATGTGATGATCTTCTAAAGCTACCACCCCCTTCTCCTTTTATAACTTTAAAGAGATCAACTTCTAATCCCATTAGGAGTTGCTGATCTGAATCATATTTGGATTTGAATTATCTTTAAGAGATAAGGATAGACCCTTATCTTATCTGTAGATTGGATTTGCCCTCTTCTAATCTGATTAGGAGGTTTCCATATCTAAATCTGTATTTAGATTTGGACTCTCTTAGTGGATTGGGTAAGACCCTATCCTATCTGCTAATCTATTCTCAGATTCGCCCCCTTTTGAACTAATCAAATCAGCCCAGTTCGAAATGGGCTTTAGACCTAATAAGAGTATGTGCTCACTTAGCCTTCCAAATTGCTGCCCAATTGGGCTTCCTTGTATGGCGTGGGACCCAAGCATTGATCTACATATCAACCACAAGGGTTCGGCCCAACCTTTGTTATAAGGCCTAACCGAATTCAGTAGAAAGCCCAATGAACCCCTTGAACCCATCACATGGATTCTATGCGCCCAACACTTACACTAAGTGGTCCCTGGGCCAATCCACCTTGTAACACCTAGGGACTATGGGCAGATATGCAAGACTAGCCCATCAGGTATTACCCTCAATGGTCTTACACTTAACCTCTCAGCCCATAATGATCATACACTGCCCGACAAGAGAGGACCTCTCCCTCGGCTGCAATGAACAATGCTGCACTCTCTACTCACACGGATCCTGGGAATTAAAACTCTTTTGCAAACATTTTGAAACTGTAATATATATATTTATATCCATATATAAAATATATTTTGCAAAATAAATTTCAACGATTGAAATCGGTTGCCAGCAGTCTTGATTTCCATCAGAGAGAGTGCATCCCTGATCATTACCTTTGTCTGACAAAGGGGCTGATCCTATCAATATGATCACCCACTCAGATGAATTCTCGGACTGTCACAACATACCCAAGTTTTAAACCCTTTTAATGATTTCACAGCATATCAAAGATAGCCCAATTCGACACCTAGTGCAGTATCATAATCGATTCTAGGGTTCAGGTGTAACTTTCCAGTTTTGCCACTAATTTTCAAGGTCCAGGGCAATACTGGAAATCTGGTTCGGTTCAGGGTTTCAAGTAAACGTTCACTGCATGTACCTCGGGTCTTACCCTGGCAACTGAGACAGGTCACCCCGACACTTGGCGGCACATGATGGGAATAAAAGTATCATAATTTTATCCCCAAACATTCATTCTTTTACATTAAATTAGCACTTAATTGGACTCATTACTCTGGTATTTCGATTCAGGGCAAGCAAGAAGGCGACAGGAGGAAAACAAGGCTAATCGAATGATTTTTCACAATTTCGACACTGTTCAGTAATCTGGGCATAACTCTCACATCCGGACTCTGATTGGAATGATTCAAGATGCACCGGAAATATAAGGGAGAACTCCAGAACTTTCATGTTCTGGGTTTTCACAGATTCGGTCTGCATCAAAGTCAAAATCGGGCCCAAAGTTGGAGCAAATTCGTAGAGAAGCCTAGCTCACAACTGAAACCCAATTCGCAGAAGAGCCTTGTAGCAGCCCAATTTATTGAAGAAGCCCAACTCGAATTCAAGAATAAAGGGGGGGGGGGGGAGGGGCAGACCAACTCCAGGCATCAATCAAGAAATCAAGCAATCAAGCAAGCAAGCAGTCCAATCATCTTGGAAGCAAAGTAAGAAGGAGACGACAACTATGAGTGGCTGATCTTTTCTTTTCTGATTCAAGGGGGATTGTTGATTCGATTGTGTCATCGTGAGGTTATGTGCTTAATTAAATTTCTTGCTTTTAATTCAAGTATTTATTGATTCTTGTGCATGTTCTTATGGAAGTTAATGTTGATTAGTCTGACAAATTTATTAATGTTGATCTTCCTACTGCTATCCTTAATTTGATGATCCGTAATTGTCATGAATAGAGGTACAAGTAGCAATTAGGTTAATATCTTTTTGGGTCAATTGTTCATGACAGATTTTGACCAATGTATTGGCATGTTGTAACCTAAAGGGAATCAATAGAACAAGATTGGATAATTGCAACTATCTCAATCATTTTTATTTTGGTTCAACTATTTTCACGGAGGTTATTGCTATCATTAATTGATATGGAACGCTATCGTGCCCAGTCGGTCAATGATAAGTGTTGATTGAATGCTAGGTTTGGTAAACTAAATTAGGAAAACATGAGGTTTATTATGGCTATCTTAATATATCCGAAGGTTAAATGCTTGAATTGCAAGACTGCTAATTTTTACCTATGATCGATGACCAATTGACTTAATTCGAACCCTTGGATCAGAGTTGGTAAGACTGAATATTCCTTGTTAATTGTTATTTATTGTTCTGTTATTTTAGAATTTTAATTATTCAAAATTTTCACTCTTTATATTGCACATTCGGCTGAGAAATTAATTACTGGCTCCCTGTGGGATTTGACCTGGTACCATTGTTACTACAAGTTTATAGTAAGGTGGGACTAGAATTAATTTTTTTTTAAATTTTTTTTCTTTTCTTTTCTTTTTATTTTCTTTTTATATTTTTCTATGATTTATTTTATTTTTGTTTTTTTTGAAAAGCAAATGCAAAAAAACATGACCTAAATAAAATTTTAAAATACAACCTAAATTCTAACCTAAATCCCCTCCCCCAAACTTAAAACTTACATTGTCCCCAATGTGAGGTTAAATGCAAAAAAATGGCAGAAAAACTAAACTAGAAATGTAAAAACAAAAAGAAAAAGGAAAAAGCAAACTTTCCTATTTTCAATAATCATGAATCAGATCCTCTAACTCTCGTGGTTGCAACTTTCTGTGTTTTCCCCTTTCATCCATCATGGGCGGGCTCAAATCTGGAATAGGGGCCTGCAAAACAGAGGGTGACGATTTCTTCATATCCAATTGCGCACTCAATTCAAGCTCCTCATTCAAATCTTTCTCTTCAAACGTTTCCTGCACAATTGAATCAACAATGTCAATTGAACAAATCAAATGACATTCATTGGGGTACTTCATTGCTTCAAAACTATTCAATTTAACAATCTCACTGGCAAATTTGATGGTGAGGGTACCCTCATCCACATCTATTTTGGTTTTGGACATTTTCATAAATGGCCTGCCTAATAGAAGTAGGGCTGAACTTGTAATAGTGTCTTCCTCCATCTTTAGGACCTAAAAATTAGCTGGAAATATTAGGTCATTAACCTGCACCAAAACATCTTCATCGATCCCTTCAGGGTAAGCGTTAGAACGACCAGCTAATTGAATGACTACCCTAGTCTCCTTCAATGGACCCAAATTCAAAGCACAATAGATTGAGTATGGCAAGACATTGATAGATGCACCTAAATCTAGCATGGCACGCCCAATTCTTTTCTTGCCACTTACGCAAGGTAAAGTAAACATACTTGGATCAACACGCTTTTCCGGCAAGGTTCTCTTGATGATAGCTGACACATTCTCCCCAACCCTTACCTTCTCATCACCTCTCAGCTTCCTTTTGTTAGTGCACCACTCCTTCAGAAATTTTGCGTATTTTGGGATTTGCTTGATGGCATCTAATAAAGGAATATTTATCTCCACCTTCCTAAAGGTATCCAAAACTTTTTGCTCATACTCTTCTTTTTTAGATTTTTCCAACCTATTAGGAAAAGGTGGCACAATGGCATTAGAAATCTTAGGTAAAGGGGAATCATGCTTTACCTTATTGGAATTCTCAGGTGGATCTTGTTCTTCCTCTTCATTATGCTCTTCATCCACTTTCTTTTGTGAAGTAAGCTATGACTGTAATTCCTTCCCACTTCTCAGCACCATTGCACTAGCACTCTCCTTGGGATTGACCACCCTCTGTGATGATAATTTTCTAGAGTTTTGTGCCTCCAACTTTCTAATAGAAGTAGTAAGTTGATTGATTTGGTTCCTTATGTTCTGGATGCTGGCCCTTATTACCTATTGGAATTGTTGAGTGTTAGTCGCTAGAACCAAAACTATATCATCTAAAGACATACTTGAACTTAAGGGTGAAGGGGTAGAATATCCATCACATGGATGCCCAAAGATAGCGGAATAAGGGGGCGAATTTCAAAAATTTTTCTCTCCCTTCAACTGGGAATTGAATTCCCTATTTAGAAAATCATATTTTCAAGGATCATTCTTGAACCATAAACTGAACCAGATCTGAACCAAAATGAGTAGGGAGGGATAATACCTGACACGGAGAAGCAATATCTCCCAATGGACTCTCTAAGTGAGAAATAATACCCTTATCTTATTTGCAGATCAGATCAGCCATCTCCTAATCTAATTCAGAGGCTTCTAGATCTAAATCTTATTTAGATCTTGGACTCTCTAAGTGGATAGGGTATGGGCCTAATCCTATCAGCTGATCCATCTCAGAATTTGCCCCTTTAAGTGACTAATCAAATTAGCCTAGTTCAAAATGGGCTTAAGGCCCATTTAAGGTTATGTATTCACTTATCCTTCCATGAAGGGATAGGAAATCCATCAAATGGACACGCAAGATTGCGGAATAAAGGAGGGCGAATTTCAAAAATTTTTCTTTCCTATCAACTAGGAATCGAATTCCCTATTTAGAAAATCTTATTTTCAAGGATCATTCTTGAACCATAAACTAAACCAGATCTGAACCAAAAGGAGTAGAGAGAGATAATACCTGATACAGAGAAACAATATCTCTCAATAGAGGAGTTCACACCCAAGGTAGAAACCAAAATCTGCTCCCACTGAAGATGGCGCAGTGCAAGGTGGAGCAGAATCAACAGTGTCCTTCCTAAGAACTTGATTCTTCCCAAGAATCACCTGGACGGCTTGTGAATACAACTCCTACCAATCTTTTCTCTAAAAGATTGGAATCAAGATCCAATCTTGATTTACCCCAAGGAATGGAGATCGAACTGCAATAGGCGGCGGCTGTAGGAAGGAGGCGGCGAGAGAGTATTTGCAGGGTGCAGAATTCTCTCATCTGTGATCTCAGCTCTAAAGACAAGATTGTTGCTGGTGAGTCTCTTGGATATCTAAAGGCTGCCACCCCCTCTTCCTTTTATAGACTTAAAGGGATCAACTTCTAATCCCATTAGGAGTTTGTTAGACAGTTTTGTATGCCCTTAGCTTCAATCTGATTTGATGTACTTTTGTTATTTAGTGGAAATAAATAAAGTGCATGTTTGATTCATGTTGTTTGGTTTAATTCTGTGTAAAACCCTAAAACTGGACATTTATAGAGACTCATGTTAGTTTTAAATGTTCACAGCCATTGGATAAGTCTGGGGAGATTTATCCTGCCAAGGCTAATACTGGTGTGCCACCAAGTGTTGGGATGGCCTGTCTCAGCCACCAGGGTAAGACCCGAGGCACATGCAGCATGGGATTACTTGAATCCTTGAACCGGACCAGATTTCCATTATTGCCCTGGACCTTGGAGATAGATGGGCAAAACTGGAAAGTTACACCTGACCCCTAGACTCGATTATGACATTTCACTAGGTGTTGGATCAGGCTGCCTTTGATATGCCATTCAGTGAGATCCTTAGCGGGGATCAAAACCTGGGTATGTTGGGGCAGTTTGAGAATTCATCTGAGTGGGTGATCATAGTGACAGAATCAGCCACTTTGTCGGACAAAGGGTAATGATCGGGAATGCACTCTCTCTGATGGAAACCAAACTGCCGGCAGTTGATTTCAATCGTTGGAATTTTGTTTTGCAAAATTAATATATTTATATATATATATGTTCGGTTTCGAATTGTTTGCAAATGGTTTTAATTCCCGGGATCCATGTGAGAGGAGAGTGCGGCACTGTACCTTGCAGCCGAGGGAGAGGTCCTCTCTTGTCGGGCAGTGCTTGACCATTAAGGGCTGAGTGGTTAAGTGTAAGACCATTGAGGATAATACCTGATGGGCTAATTTTGCACCTGCCCACAGTCCCTGGGTTTTTTATAAGATGGCTTGGCCCAGGGACCACTTAATGTAAGTGTTGGGCCCATAGGGTCTATATGATGGACTCAAGGGGTTCATTGAGTTTTTCAGTGAATTCGGCTGGGCCTTTTATTAAAGGCTGGGCCGAACCCATGTGGCTGGTGTGTAGATCAATGCTTGGGTCCCACGCCATACAAAGAAGCCCAACTGGGCAGCAGATTGGAAAGTAATTAGACACTGAACACTTAATGGGCCAAAAGCCCATTTCAAGGTGGGCTGATATGATCACCCATCCATGGGGCGAATTTGAGATTAAAGTTAGTAAAAGGATTGGGCCTTATAGCCTTATCCACTCTTAGAGACCAAATTCAAGATTTGAATTTGGTAACCTCCTGATAAGATCAGGAGTAAGCTAACTCTATCTGCAGAAAGGATTAAGATTATCCCCTATCCAAATACTGATTTGGATTGGGATAACTCCTAAAAAGGAGGTTTCTTAATCAAGAAGAAAGGAGGAGATTTCGAACCACCTTGAAGAGGTATAGGATATCTCTTGTGAATTCAGATCAGAATTCATTCATACTCTCCAAAAAAACAGAAAAAGTAGTTCAGCCTTTTTTCGTTTTTGGAGATCTCCTCCTGTCGCCGCCATCTGCCATTGCAATATTAGATCTTTGCAGAAAAGAAAGTCAAGAAATCTATTCTTGACATCAGTCTTGCAAGAAAGACTGAGAAGGATTCAGTGTTTAGTACTTCCAGAGGATTCTTGTGAAGGATCCAGTGTGTAGGACGCACCCTGCTGGTTCTATTCCATTCACAGCTGTGTCATCTTCAGCAGGAACGGATCTTGGAGCATTCTTTGGGCGTGAGCACCAACTTTGGGAGATACTGCTTCTCCGGATCAGGTATATTCCTCCCATTTATCTTATGGTACAGATCTGGTTTGATTATGGTTCAAGTAGGATCCTTGAATATTGTATTCTAAACTTAGGGAATATGATTCCCAGTTGAGAGAAGGTAAGAAATTTTTGAAATTCGCCCACCCATTCCGCAACCTTTATGGCGTCCATTAGATGGATCCTACCAATCTTTCAGAGTTGCTAACCCAAATCATATTTGGATTAAAGTCCCTTTAAGATAAGGGATAATCCTTATCTTATCTGCAGATTAGATCAGCTAGGTCCTAATCTAATTAGGAAGTTTCCAAAACTAAATCTCATTTAGATCTTGGACTCTCTGAGTGGATAGGGTGTGGGCCCAATCCTATCAGTTGATCTTATCTCAGAATTTGCCCCTTAAAGACTAATCAAATTAGCCAAGTTTGAAATGGGCTTAAGGCCCATTAAGGGTTATGTATTTATTAAGCCTTCCAAACTGCTGTCCAGTTGGGCTTCCTTGTATGGTGTGGGACCCAAACATTGATCTACACATCAGCCACATGGTTTCAGCCCAGCCTTTGTTACAAGGCCTGGCCGAATACACAGTTATGGATAGTGCACCCCCTGAAAACCAATCAGATGGGCTCTATGGGCCCAACACGTACCCTAAGTGGTCCCTGGGCCAAGCCACATTGTAACACCCAGGGACTGTGGGCAGATGTAAGATTATCCCATCAGGTATTCTCCTTAATGGCCTTACACTCAATCTCGCAGCCCATAATGATCATACATTGCCCGACAAGAGAGGACCTCTCCCTCGGCTGCAAAGAACAGTGTTGCACTCTCTCAAGTATGGATCCCGGGAATTAAAACCATTTGCAAACATTTAAAAACCATATATATATACTTTTTATATCTCATATAAAATATATTTTGCAAAACAAATGTCAACGATTGAAATCGGCTGCCGGCAGTCTTGGTTTCCATCAGTGAAAGTGCATCATCGATCATTACCTTTGTCCGACAAAGGGGCTGATCCTGTCACTATGATCACCCACTCAGATGAATTCTCAGACTGTCCCAACATACCCAGGTTTTGACCCCCGCTAAGGATCTCACTGATTGGTATATCAAAGACAGCTCAATCCGACACCTAGTGCAGTATCATAATCGAGTCTAGGGGTCGGGTGTAACTTTCCAATTTTGCCTATCAATCTCCAAGGTCTAGGGCAATACGGGAAATCTGGTCCAGTTCAAAGATTCAATTAATCCCAGACTGTATGTGCCTAGGGTCTCACCACGGTAGCTGAGACATGCCACCCCAACCAACTTGATGGCACCACAGTGTTAGCCTTGTCAAGATTGGTCTCCCCAGACCGACCCACTGGCTGTGATCGTTCTAAACTAACACGAGTCTCATTAAGTGTCTAGTTTAAGGGTATTACACAAAAACATACCAAGGGAACATGAATCAAATATGCACTTTTATTCATTTACAAAAAACTCATAAAGTACATCAATTTGATTGAAGCTAAGGGCATACTAAACTTTTTAACTACTCCCACTTGCACTTAGGTCCAATCAGGTACTAGTCGGAGTCCCATGTTTTCCACGTGTTTCTCAAACACTTTCTGTGATAGTGGCTTTGTCAATGGGTCTACTACATTTTCCGCAGATGCTACTTTTTGAATCAGGATGTCCCCTCTACCAACAATCTCCCTCAGTACATGTTACTTCCTCTCGATGTGATTCGATTTTGAGTGGGCTCATGCCTCCTTAGCTTGAGCAATAGCTCCATTGTTGTCACACAACAATGGGATGGGTGATGTGCTAGATGGAACTACTCCCAACTCGTGAACGAACTTCTTCATCCACATGGCTTCCTTGGCATCCTCACTTGTGGCAATGTACTCGGCCTCGTTCGTGGAGTCTGCAGTGGACCCCTGTTTACTGCTTTTCCAGCAAACAATACACGCTCCTATCGTGAAGACATACCCAGATGTAGACTTTCTATCATCTAGATCCGATTGGAAATCGGCATCTGTATACCCTTGGATCTGTAGTGAGCTACCATCGAATATTAGACAAAACTCTTTTGTCCTTCGAAGGTACTTAAGTATGTTTTTCACAGCAGTCCAATGCTCTTGCCCTGGGTTGGCCTGAAATCTGCTTACTACACTCACTGCCCGAGTAATGTCAGGGCGAGTGCACAGCATGACATACACGATGCTCCCTACGACAGAGGCATAGGGAACGTCCTTCATGCCATCAATCTCCTTAGAAGTCTTGGACAGAGTGACTCCGTGCCTGAAAGGAACATTTCCTTTCTTGGAGTTTTCCATTCTGTATCTTTTGACTATTTTGTCAATGTAGGTAGATTGGTATAATCCTATTATCCGCTTCAATTATCTCTATAGAATCGAAAACCCAGTATATAGGAGGCCTCTCCCAGATCTTTCATGGAGAATTGCTGTGAAAGCCATACTTTTTCTGTAGTCAACATTCCTATATCATTCCCAATGAGTAGATTATCATCTACATACAGAACCAAGAAGGTAACCTTATCTCCACTGTACTTCCTGTAAACACAAAGTTCATCCGGATTCTGCTCGAAGTCAAACGATTTGACGGTAGAGTCAAAACGGATGTTCCATCTTCTAGAAGCTTGTTTAAGTTCATAAATGGATATTTTAAGTTTACATACCATGTTTTCCTGACTCGCAGCTATGAAGCCTTGCGGCTGCTGCATATAGATATCTTTAGTAAGATCTCCATTTAGGAATGCAGTTTTGACATCCATTTGCCAAATCTCATAAACATGGTATGCTGCTACAGCTAGCAGGATCCTAATGGATTTAAGCATGGCCATAGGCAAAAAGGTTTCCTCATAATCGATGCCCTCTTTCTGAGTGTACCGTTTCGCCACCAGATGAGCTTTGAAGGTCTCAACCCTACCATCGTGGCCCTTCTTCCTCTTGTATATCCATTTGCAACCAATTGCTTTTACCCCGGAGGGCGGATCTACTAGAGACCAGACTCCATTGGTCACCATTGAGTCCATCTCTGCTCTCATGGCCTCCACCCACTTCTAGGAATCTATGTCCAACATAGCTTCCGTGTAAGTCACAGGATCCTCCTCACTAGTCAAGGTTTCCACCAGGTAACTATCCTGGTCATAACCATAACGGACTGGTGGCCTGGATACCCGAGTGGATCTTCTAGGTTGGTCACTACTTGGAACTTGTGGGACATCTCCCACTGCTCCTGAGCTCTCCTCATCAAGAACAATTTCCTGACGATGGGTGTCCAGGATATAATCGGTCTCCAAGAACTGGGCATTTCGACTGCAGAATACTTTCTGCTCACTTGGGTTCTAGAAAAGGTAACCTACAGAGCCTTTTGGGTAGCCTACAAATAGGCAACGACTGGTCTTGGATTCCAACTTGTCCGCACTCTTTATTTTAACGTGTGCTAGACAACGCCAAATCATCAAGTGTCTGACAGTTGGTTTCTTTCCGGTCCAATGTTCATATGGATTGTTCGGAATCGATTTGGTTGGAACCCGATTCAGCACGTTGATCGCAGTCTCTAATGCGTAACCCCAAAAGGATGTGTGTAACTCTGAGTGTATGAGAAGTGACTGGACCATATCCAATAAGGTCCTATTCCTCCTCTCTGAAACCCCGTTAAGTTGTGGTGTAGCAGGAGGAGCTAATTGTGATACTATCCCATTGTCCTTTAAGTAGTCTTTGAACTCGTTAGAGAGATACTCGCCACCTAGAACAGATCGAAGGGCTTTAATTTCTCTCCCCATCTGTTTCTTGACCTCTTGTCTAAACTCATTGAACTTTTCAAAGGATTCAGACTTGTGTCTCATTAGGTACACGTAACCATATGTTGAGAAATCATCTGTGAAGGTGATGAAATACACGTGTTGATTCCATGTCCTAACACTTAGGGGACCACATACATCAGTATGTATAAGGTCTAGTGTGCCTGTACATCTTTTAGGCTTACCGTTAAATGGCCGTTTTGTCATCTTGCCTTGTAGGCAAGGCTCACAGGTGGGAAGATCTTCCAAAGTTAGAAAATCGAAAGGACCATTCTTTACCAGCCTTGTGATTCGGTCAACACCGATGTGGCCAAGTCGGTAGTGCCACAGACACATGGGATGAATCTGTTATTTCTTTTAATAGTAATCGTATTATTAAAGAAGACAGAATAACCATCTGCACACAGTTTTGAAACATAAATCAAATTTCTTCTTAAGTTTTTTACATAAAGACAATCTTTGAGTACAATTTTTCCTTCTCTAAAATTTAACTCCACGGTTCCTATTGCCGTGGCTGCAACAGTTGCAGTAGTCCCCAAGTAGAGAGTGACTTCTCCTTCACTTAGCCTTCTACTTACTTTGAACCCCTGCAGTGAGTTACATGCATGAGTTGAAGCCCCGGAGTCAATACACCAGGACGCAGAAGCTACCAATAAATTGGTTTCTATAACACAAGTTTCAAAATTACCTTTCTTGGATTCCAAGTAGGCAGGACAATTCCATTTCCAGTGGCTGGTCTTCTTGCAGAAGTGACATGCATCTAATGCTTTGTCTTTCTTCTGCCTTTTGCCCTTGGTGGTTTTCTTCTGAGGCTTTTTTGCCTTACTCTTTCTCTTGCCCATTTTGCTAGCTTCAACAAGCATAGCTACATGCTCATCCTTTTTAATCAGTTCTTCACTTCTTTGCAACATATTGCTGAGCTCTTGCAAGCTGACATTCAGCTTGTTCATGTTATAGTTCATGATGAATGGCTTAAAGGAAGGAGGCAAAGAATTAAGGATAGTGTCTATCAGGGTTGCGAGGTCTAGCCCGGATCCAAGATCCTCCAGTTTGTTGATGTAATCCATTATTCGAAGACAATGGTCGTGAACTTGTTGGCCTTTGGACATTTGAGTGGTCATGAACTGCTTCAAGACCTTTTGCTGAGTAGAATGATTCTGCTCTTCATACATCATCCTCAGGCTGTCCAATATGTCCTTGGCAAGTTCGATCTGATCGAACTACCTCTGTATTGTGTTGTCCAAGGAGGCGATGATGTAACACCGGGCTAGGTAGTTTTTCTCCTCCCATTCCTGATAGTCTCTCCTTCGGCCTCGGAAACCCTGTCACTCGGACGCTCTAGGGCAGGATTCTGTCACTTTGTCTAGCTTTTCTGAAGCTAGGACCAGCATAAGGTTCCTGTACCAGTCGGCGTAGTTTGGGTCCTTAAGCTTGTTGTCATCAAGAAGCTTTGCAAAAGATCTGTTTGCCATTTTCTGATAAAAGAGCAATCATCAGTCCACAACCTAATTTGATTCATGTCTGAGATTTCCCTCCTTTCTCTGTGACGGAGACTACGGGTTGTCTCTGGAAATGTGGGAAATCACATAGGGTTGATTTTGGCCATACAAAACTGTCTAACAGAGGGTTGATTTTGGGCTTGGGTAAGTGCTGGATTTGGAGGTTGTCTTTTGAAAGCTTGAGGCTGGAATCTTTTTGGCCCTCCTTGATTTCCATAGCTCAGAATTGTAATAGTTAGAATAGGGATCATATTTGCATTGAAGTTGGCCAGGAAATCCTCCTACGGCATTGATTTGTTGCTTTGAATCATCTTGCAGTGATGAGCACATTTCTGTAGGATGCCCAAAAATTGAGCATATGCCACAAACCTTAGTTGTTCTTAATTGCCCTGTAGCCAATTGACGAACCAAAGCAGTTAGATAAAAAATTTGACTTTCCAGATTAGAATGGCTACCTCATTAACACTTCTAATAGTTCCATCTGTTCTTACTCCAAATTGTTGAGAGTTCTCAGCCATGTTGGAGGTCAAATGCCAAGCCGCCTCAGGTGTTTTGTTGATTAAGGCTCCTCGACTAGCTGCATCTACTATACTCCTATCCTTAGGTTGGAGTCCTTCGTAAAAGTATTGGATCAAGAGCTACTTACGTATTTGGTGGTGTGGACAGCTAGCGCAGAGTTGTTTGAACCTTTCCCAATACTCATATAGTATCTTACCACTAGATTGCCTTAACCCACAAATCTCTTTTTTAATATTTACAGTTCGTGATGCAGGGAAATACTTATCTAAAAACATCCTATTCATCTCATCCCACGTACGTATTGAACCAGAAGGAAGACTATATAACCAGTCCTTTGCCTAATCTCGTAAAATAAAAGGAAAAACTATTAGTTTTACCTGTTCCTCAATCATACCCTATGGTTTCATGCTTGAACAGACAACATGGAACTCTTTAAGATGCTTATGAAGGTCATCGCCTAGAAAACCATGAAAAACATGAAGTAGTTGAATCAAACCTAATTTAAGTTCAAAAGTTACCTCGAGAGTGGGATATATTATGCACAAAGGCTATTGATTCATGATTGGTGTAGCTAACTCCCTTAGTGTTCTTTCTCTATCAACCATCATTTCTTCCTCTTCGAAAATGGGTCTATCACAGGTTGTCAAGTCAATATCAGAATTCACCCTTGGGGGTGAATGGCCCTTTCTTTGCTTCGCCTCCTTTCTCAAACGACGGGTTGCCTTCTCAATTTCAGGGATATACTCTAGTTCACCTTTTTGAGAAGCATGAGTAATAAAACAAAAGAGGTTAAAACAAACACAAGGTACGAAGCTAAGAAATTAAATTGGCTCCCTGCCAACGGCACCAGCACATCAGTGTAAGTCTTAACAGGATGAATCTCCCCAGACTTATTCAATGGCTGTGAACATTCTAATCTAACACGAGTCTCATTAAGTATCCAGTTTAAGGGTATTACACAGAAACACACCACAAGAACATGAATCAAATATGCACTTTATTCATTTACAATAAATGTCATAAGTACATCAATCTAATTGGAGCTAAGGGCATACAACTGTCCTACACACCAGCCACATGGGTTCGGCCCAGCCTTTATTACAAGGCCCATCTGAATTCACTAAAAGACTCAATGACCCCCTTGAGCCCATCACATGGACCCTATGGGCCCAACACTTACATTAAGTGGTCCCTGGGCCAAACCATCGTATAAAAAACCCAAGGACTGTGGGCAGGTGCAAGATTATCCCATCAGGTATTATCCTAAATGGTCTTACACTTAACCTCTCAGCCCTTAATGATCAAGCACTACCCGACAAGAGAAGACCTCTCTCTTGACTGCAAGGAACAGTGCTGCACTCTCTACTCACATGGATCCCGGGAATTAAAACCTTTTGCAAATATTTTGAAACCATACATATACATAAATATATATATATATATATTTTCTTATTTTGCAAAACAAAATTCCAACGATTGAAATCAACTGCTGGCAGTTTGGTTTCCATCAGAGAGAGTGCATTACCGATCATTACCATTGTCCAACAAAGGGCTGATCCTGTCAGTATGACCACTCTCTCAGATGAATTTCAGACTGCCCCAACATTTCCAGGTTTTGACCCCCACTAAGGATCTCACTGATTGATACATCAAAGACAGCCCGATCCGACACCTAGTGATGTGTCATAATCGATTCTAGGGGTCAGGTGTAACTTTCCAATTTTGCCCATCTGTCTCCAAGGTCTACGGCAATACTAGAAATCTGGTCCTGTTCAAGGGTTCAAGCAATCCCATACTGCATGTTCCTTGGGTTTTACCCTAATGACCGAAACAAGCCATCCCAACACTTGGTGGCACACCAGTATCAGCCTTGGCAGGATAAATCTTCCCAGACTTATCCAATGACTGTGAACATTTAAAACTAACACAAGTTTCTATAAGTGTCCAATTTTAGGGTCTTACACAGAATTATACCAAACAACTTGAATCAAACATGCACTTTAATTTATTTCCACTAAATAACAAAAGTACATCAAATCCGATTGAAGCTAAGGGCATACATGTCTGTCTAACACAGATAAGATAAGGGTTTACCCTTATCACTTAAAGGGAATTTTGATCCAAATATGATTTGGATCAGCAACTCCTAATGGGATTAGGAGCTAATCCCTTTAAGCTTATAAAAGGAGGAGGGGGCAGCAGCCTTTAAAGTAATCAAGATTGTCGCAGCCATATCTGCTAATTGAAATCATAGAAGAAAGAATTCAGCACCTCCGCGAAAATTCTTTTTGCCGCCTCCTTCTTGTCGCAGCCATATCTACCAGTTCAATTTCCTATTCTTAGTGGGAGTAATCAAGGTTGGATCTTGATATCAGTCCTTTTGAAAGGGCTTATTGGAATTCGTGCTCGCGTTCCATCCAGCTAATTCTTATCAAGGATTTGGTGAAAGAATGGTAGGATCCATCTAATGGACGCCATAAAGGTTGCGGAATGGGTGGGCGAATTTCAAAAATTTCCAACCTTCTCCCAACTGGGAATCATATTCCCTAAGTTTAGAATACAATATTCAAGGATCCTACTTGAACCATAATCAAACCAGATCTGTACCAAAAGATAAATGGGAGGAATATACCTGATCCGGAGAAGCAGTATCTCCCAAAGTTGGTGTTCACGCCCAAAGAATGCTCCAAGCTCCGTTCCTGCTGAAGATGACACAGCTGTGAATGGAACAGAACCAGCAGGGTGCGTCCTACACACTGGATCCTTCACAAGAATCCTCTGGATGTACTAAACACTGAATCCTTTTCAGTCTTTCTTGCAAGACTGATGTCAAGAACAGATTTCTTGACTTTCTTTTCTGCAAAGATCTAATCTTGCAATGGCAGATGGCGGCGGCAGGAGGAGATCTCCAAAATGAAAAAGGCTGAACTGCTTTTACTGTTTTTGGAGTATGAATGAGATTCTCTCTCAATTCGCAGGAGATATCCTATACCTCTTCAAGGTGGTTCGAAATCTCCTTTCTTCTTGATTAAGAAACCTCCTTTTTAGGAGTTATCCCAATCCAAATCAGTATTTGGATAGGGGATAATCTTAATCTTTTCTGCAGATAGAGTTAGCTTACTCCTGATCTTATCAGGAGGTTACCAGATTCAAATCTAATTTGAATTTGGTCATTAAGAGTGGATAAGGCTAAAGGCCCAATTCTTTTACTAACTTTAATCTCAAATTCGCCCCAAGGATGGGTGATCATATCAGCCCACCTCGAAATGGGCTTCTGGCCCATTAAGTGTTCAGTGTCTAATTACATTCCAATCTGCTGCCCAGTTGGGCTTCTTTGTATGGCGTGGGACCCAAGCATTGATCTACACACCAGCCACATGGGTTTGGCCCAGCCTTTAATACAAGGCCCAGCCGAATTCACTGAAAAACTCAATGAACCCCTTGAGTCCATCATATGGACCCTATGGGCCCAACACTTACATTAAGTGGTCCCTGGGCCAAGCCATCTTATAAAAACCTGGGGACTGTGGGCAGGTGCAAGATTAGCCCATCAGGTATTATCCTCAATGGTCTTACACTTAACCTCTCAGCCCTTAATGATCAAGCACTGCCCGACAAGAGATGACCTCTCCCTCGGCTGCAAGGAACAGTGCTGCACTCTCCTCTCACATGGATCCCGGGAATTAAAACCATTTGCAAACAATTCGAAACCGTACATATATATATAAATATATTAATTTTGCAAAAAAAAATTCCAACGATTGAAATCAACTGCCGGCAGTTTGGTTTCCATCAGAGAGAGTGCATTCCCGATCATTACCCTTTGTCCGACAAAGTGGCTGATTCTGTCACTATGATCACTCACTCAGATGAATTCTCAAATTGCCCCAACATACCCAGGTTTTTATCCCCGCTAAGGATCTCACTGAATGGCATATCAAAGGTAGCCTGATCCAACACCTAGTGAAATGTCATAATCGATTCTAGGGGTCAGGTGTAACTTTCCAGTTTTGTCCATCTATCTCCTCATCAAGAACTATTTCCTGACGATAGGTGTCTAGGATGTAATCGGATTCTAAGAACTAGGAATTTCGACTGCAGAACACTTTCTGCTCACTCGGGTCATAGAATAGATAACCCACCGAATCCTTTGGGTAGCCTATAAACAGGCAATGACTGGTTTTAGATTCCAACTTGTCCGCACGTTCTTTTAACGTGTGCAGGACAACCCCAAATCTTCAAGTGTCTTACACTTGGCTTCCTTCCGGTCCAAAGTTCATATGGAGTTTTGGAACTGATTTGGTTGGAACCCGATTCAGCACGTAGATAACAGTCTCTAATGCGTATCCCCAAAAGGATGTGGGTAATTGTGAGCGTACGAGAAGTGACCGGACCATGTCTAACAAGGTCCTATTCCTCCTCTCTGAGACACCGTTGAGTTGAGGTGTAGCAGGAGGAGCTAATTGTGACACTATCCCATTGGCCTTTAAGTAGTCCCTGAATTCGTCAGAGAGATACTCGCCACCTCGATCCGATCGAAGGGCCTTAATTTCTCTCCCTAACTGTTTCTCGACTTCCTGTCTGAACTCTTTGAACTTTTCAAATGATTCAGACTTATGTCTCATTAGGTACACGTAACCATATCGTGAAAAATCATCTGTAAAGGTGATGAAGTACACGTGTTGGTTCCGTGTCCTAACACTCAGGGGACCACATACATCAGTATGTACTAGGTCAAGTGTGCCTTCAGATCTTTCAGGCTTACCGTCAAATGGCCGCTTAGACATCTTACCTTGAAGGCAAGGTTCACAAGTGGCTCTGATACCACTGAAAGAATGGTAGGATCCATCTAATGGACGCCATAAAGGTTGCGGAATGGGTGGGCGAATTTCAAAAATTTCCTCCCTTCTCCCAACTGGGAATCATATTCCCTAAGTTTAGAATACAATATTCAAGGATCCTACTTGAACCCTAATCAAACCAGATCTGTACCAAAAGATAAATGGGAGGAATATACCTGATCCGGAGAAGCAGTATCTCCCAAAGTTGGTGTTCACGCCCAAAGAATGCTCCAAGATCCGTTCCTACTGAAGATGACACAGCTATGAATGGAACAGAACTAGCAGGGTGCGTCCTACACACTGGATCCTTCACAAGAATCCTCTGGAAGTACTAAACACTGAATCCTTTTCAGTCTTTCTTGCAAGACTGATGTCAAGAACAGATTTCTTGACTTTCTTTTTTGCAAAGATCTAATCTTGCAATGGCAGATGGCGGCGGCAGGAGGAGATCTCCAAAACGAAAAAGGCTGAACTGCATTTACTGTTTTTGGAGTATGAATGAGATTCTCTCTCAATTCGCAGGAGATATCCTATACCTCTTCAAGGTGGTTCGAAATCTCCTTTCTTCTTGATTAAGAAACCTCCTTTTTAGGAGTTATCCCAATCCAAATCAGTATTTGGATAGGGGATAATCTTAATCCTTTCTGCAGATAGAGTTAGCTTACTCCTGATCTTATCAGGAGGTTACCAGATTCAAATCTAATTTGAATTTGGTCTTTAAGAGTGGATAAGGCTAAAGGCCCAATCCTTTTACTAACTTTAATCTCAAATTCACCCCAAGGATGGGTGATCATATCAGCCCACCTCGAAATGGGCTTCTGGCCCATTAAGTGTTCAGTGTCTAATTACATTCCAATCTGCTGCCCAGTTGGGCTTCTTTGTATGGCGTGGGACCCAAGCATTGATCTACACACCAGCCACATGGGTTTGGCCCAGCCTTTAATACAAGGCCCAGCCGAATTCACTGAAAAACTCAATGAACCCCTTGAGTCCATCATATGGACCCTATGGGCCCAACACTTACATTAAGTGGTCCCTGGGCCAAGCCATCTTATAAAAACCCAGGGACTGTGGGCAGGTGCAAGATTAGCCCATCAGGTATTATCTTCAATGGTCTTACACTTAACCTCTCAGCCCTTAATGATCAAGCACTGCCCGACAAGAAAGGACCTCTCCCTTGGCTGCAAGGAACAGTGTCGCACTCTCCTCTCACATGGATCCCGGGAATTAAAACCATTTGCAAACAATTCAAAACCGTACATATATATATAAATATATTAATTTTGCAAAAAAAAAAATTCCAACGATTGAAATCAACTGCCGGCAGTTTGGTTTCCATCAGAGAGAGTGCATTCCCGATCATTACCCTTTGTCCGACAAAGTGGCTGATTCTATCACTATGATCACCCACTCAGATGAATTCTCAAATTGCCCCAACATACCTAGGTTTTGATCCCCGCTAAGGATCTCACTGAATGGCATATCAAAGGTAGCCTGATCCAACACCTAGTGAAATGTCATAATCGAGTCTAGGGGTCAGGTGTAACTTTCCATTCGGTGGGTTTCAGGGGGTTCACTATTTTTAGCAGTGTATTCGACCAGGCCTTGTAACAAAGGCTGGGCCAACTAATGGGATTAGGATAAAGCTAATCTAATCTGTAGATAAGATAAGGGTTTATCCTTATCACTAGAAGAGAAGGCTGATCCAAATATGATTTGGATAAGCACCTCCTAATGAGATTAGGAGATGATCTTTTTAAGTTAACAAAAGGAAGGAGGGGGCGGCTGCCTTGAGAGAGACCAACAAGAAACACATCAGATACTCTTTTAGTGCTGAAATCAAGAAGAGAGAATTCTGCACCCTGCGAATACTCTCTTGCCCCCTCCCTGCTCTTGTCGCCCTGTTTTCCAGTTCGATCTCCAGTTGTGGGAGAAGTCAAGATTGGAACTTGACATCAGTTCTTTGGGAAAGGATTGAAAAGGAAGCTGTGCTCATGTACCATTCTACTAATTCTTGCGAAGGACAGAGTTCTTGGGGAAGAACCCTGCTGATTCTGCTCCATCCTGCACTGTGCCATCTTCAGTGGGAGCAGTCTTTGGATCCTTCCTTGTGCGTGAACACCTTCGTTGGGAGATATTACTTCTCTGTATCAGGTATTATTCTCTCACATTCCTTCTGGTTCAGATCTGGTTCACTTTAAGGTTCAAGATTTATCCTTGAAAATATGATTTTCTAAATAGGGAATGTGATTCCCAGTTGAAGGGAGAGGAAAAATTTTTGAAATTCGCCCCTTATTCCACAATCTTTGGGTGTCCATGTGAAGGATCTCTCATCCCTTCAGTAGTATCAGAGCCCGGGTTCAAATCTTGAACCATTATGTTTCAGATCTGAACCTGCGCAATTAGGGAGAAGGCGTTCTACCCAATTTGCGCAGATTTGGTTTTTGGGAAATTTGTTCCCAAAACAAATGGGTAAATAATCTGAAATTAATTTTAAATAAATCTGATTATTATTTAGAATTGTTCTTTATAATTTTCTTGATTTATGGGCTGTTTGTACAAGAGGGGATCGAATTCTTGGTTTGCACAGGGAACCTGTGATTTTGCAGTTCTTGATTTATTTTTGGTCTGTAAATATTTTTTTTTTATTTTCTAGACTAAATGTATAGGTATTCGATCTGATGTAATTATTAGTAGAAATAGGATTTCTATTTATCTTTATTTTGGATCGAAATTGGTGGCACAGAAAAGGAGATTTCGCAGATGAGAGAAATGATATCTGCGATTTGCATTTTGTGAAACTGCATTCTGTGATCTGACCTCTGTTTTGCAGGAAGGATTGTGCGAACAACCCTATTTGACTGATTCTTGTTTTTCCTTTTATCAGTATTTAATTTCAGATTATTTTCTTGAATTAAGGATTTAATTAAAAATCAAACCCTAGACCCATTCGAACCAAGATTGGTTCAAAACTGTTTGGACCAATTCTAGGGTTTAATCAAGGCTGAAAGTCAGCCCTAATTTCCCACTAATGTGCCTAAGGATTGATATTTAATTAAATGGTTAATTCGGCCCAGCCTATAAATGCCTAGTTTTAAATAAATAAAACCATAAAAGCCCATTTTAAAGGATAAAGCTATATGGCCGAACTGGGTAACCCTAATTCAGCCCATATACCTAGATAATATTAATGGTTAATATTATGGAATTTTAACGGGCTTCCAATGGGCCTTACAGATAATTAATTGATTGGATCAATTTAACCCTGCATGTGATGTATGGATGTGTGATGTGCTGCGTACATGGGCCATAAGTACTTGGCCCATGCTCATTCGACAGTGGCACTTGCGCACACCATGGCTGAATGCACATCATTACCATGGTGTCCCTTTTGGTCATTGGATGACTTCCCTCAGTGGTGGACCCCACACCTCATCAAGAGGTTACGTGCGGAACCCTAGCCGATTCAAGGGCCACCGAAATTTGGCTTTATGAAAGTCAGTGGGAGCCACTTTGGTTTGACCTAAATCAAAATAGGGCGTAATTTTGTTCCCTCCAGCTAATATGAGTGCATGTGATAGGGAGATTCATGTGATTAACTCTCTAAAGGCCTTCCATCATTAGCATGAGGATGGGTCCTTCAGTAATGAGGAAACGCACCAGAAAATGGGCTATCCATTTGCTGTTGGGCTTGTCTGAGTGTTTGATAAGATGATAGGGGCATCATAGACCGATGTAGGAAGGGCTTCACCAAAAAATGGGAACTCCCTCACGGTTCCTTGGCGTTCACGAATACGATGGGTAAGACCTCACTGGATAGAAAGGTTTACCTGAAAACGGCTCTGAACCTTGTCTGACAGAGGCCAAAGGGAAAACTCATATGATGAGTAGATGTGATCCTTCACAGAAAGGTGGTGGGGTTATGCAGATGAAACAGTTGGCTCCATGCACCCTATGTGATTTCCCACATTTCCAGAGACAACCCGTAGTCTCCGTCACTGAGAGAGGAGGGAAATCACAGACACGAATAAATGGAAATGGATCATAGACTAAAATCCATATCTATGAAATGAACATGAATCAAATTAGGTTGTGGACTGATGTTTGCTCTTTTATCCGAAAATGGCAAACGGATCTTTTGCAAAACTGCTTGATGACAATAAGTTGAAGGGCCCAAACTATGCTGACTGGTACAGGAACGTTATGCTGGTCCTAGTTTCTGAAAAACTGGACAAAGTGGCAAAGAATCCTACCCTGGAGCGTCCGGATGATAGGGCTTCTGAGGCCCGAAGGAGAGACTATGAAGAATGGGAGGAGAAAAACTCCCTTGCCCGGTGTTACATCATTGCCTCCTTAGGCAACCTGATACAGAGGCAGTTCGATCAGATCGAACTTGCCAAAGACATATTGGACAGTCTTAGGACAATGTATTAAGATCAGAATCGTTCTACTCGACAAAAGGTCTTGAAACAGTTCATGACCGCACAAATGTCCAAGGGTCAACAAGTTCACGACCATTGTCTTCGGATGATGGGATACATCAACGAACTGGAGGCTCTTGGATCCAGGCTGGACCTTGCAACCCAGATAGATGCTATCCTAAACTCTTTGCCTCCTTCCATTAATCCGTTCATCATGAACTATAACATGAACAAACTGAGTGTCAGCTTACAAGAGCTCAGCAATATGTTGCAAAGAGCTGAAGAACTGATTAGAAAGGATGAGCCTGTAGCCATGCTTGTTGAAGCTGGCAAGACAGGCAAGAGAAAGAGGAAGGCAAAGTAGCCTCAGAAGAAAGCCACTAAGAGCAAGAAGCAGAAGAAAGACAAAGCATCGGATGCCTGTCACTTCTGCAAGAAGACCGGCCATTGGAAAAGGAACTATCCTGCCTACCTGGAATCCAAGAAAGGTAACTTCAAAACATGTGTTATAGAAACCAATTTGTTGGTAGCTTCTGCATCCTGGTGTATTGACTCCGGGGCTTCAACTCATGCTTGTAACTCACTGCAGGGGTTCAAGGTAAGCAGAAGGCTGAGTAAAGGAGAAGTCACACTCTTCTTGGGGACTACTGCAACTGTTGCAGCCGCGGCAATAGGAACCGTGGAATTAATTTTTAGATTTTTGTCTCAAAACTGTGTGCAGATGGTTATTCTGTCTTCTTTAGTAATACGATTATTATTAAAAGAAACAACAGATTCATCGCATACGGCGAACTAGAGAACGGTCTCTATGTTCTACATCATTCTCTATAAACTAACATAACCGAAACTACGTTGGCTGAAATCCCTAAGAAGAGAGCTCATGATACAGTTAATCCCACGTGTCTGTGGCATTATTGATTTGGCCACAGCGGTGTTGACCGAATCACAAGGTTGGTAAAGGATGGCCCTTTGGATTTTCTAACTGTAGAAGATCTTCCCACTTGTGAGCCTTGCTTACAAGGCAAAATGACGAAACGACCATTTAATGGTAAGCCTGAAAGATGTACGGGCACACTTGACCTAATACATACTGATGTATGTTGTCCCCTGAGTGTTAGGACACGAAATCAACATGTGTATTTCATCACCTTCACAGATGATTTTTCACGATATGGTTATGTGTACCTAATGATACACAAGTCTGAATCCTTTGAAAAGTTCAAAGAGTTTAGACAAGAGGTCGAGAAATAGTTAGGGAGAGAAATTAAGGCACTTCGATCAGATCGTGGTGGCGAGTATCTCTCTGACGAATTCAGGGACTACTTGAAGGACAATGGGATAGGAAGCTGATCTTTTCAAGTTAACAAAAGGAAGGAGGGGGCAGAAGCCTTGAGAGAGACCAACAAGAAACACATTAGTTCCTCTTTTAGTGCTGAAATCAAGAAGAAAGAATTCTGCACCCTGCGAATACTCTTTTGCCGCCTCCTTGCTCTTGTCGCCCAGTTTTCCAATTCGATCTCTGGTTGTGGGAGAAGTCAAGATTGGATCTTGACATCAGTTCTTTGAGAAAGGATTGAAAAGGAAGCTGTGCTCACGTACCATTCTACTAATTCTTGCGAAGGACAGAGTTCTTGGGGAAGAACCCTGCTGATTCTTCTCCATCCTGCACTGCACCATCTTCAGTGGGAGCAGTTTTTGGATCCTTCCTTGGGCGTGAACATCTTCGTTGGGAGATATTACTTCTCCGTATCAGGTATTATTCTCTCCCATTCCTTCTGGTTTAGATCTGGTTCAGTGTAAGGTTCAAGATTTATCTTTGAAAATATGATTTTCTAAATAGGGAATGTGATTCCCAGTTGAATGGAGAGGAAAAATTTTTGAAATTCGCCCCTTATTCCACAATCTTTGGGCGTTCATGTGATGGATCTCTCATCCTTTCAAGTTCTTGAATATAGTTTTGCAAGAAAGACACTAGGATTCGGTGTTCAAGGTTTCCAGAGGGTTCTTGTGAAGAATCTAGTGTGTAGGACGCACCCTGCTGGTTCCATTCCATCCACAGCTGTCATCTTCAGCAGTAGCGGATCTTGGTTACTTTTTGGGCATGAACACCAACTTTGGGAGATATTATTTCTCCGGATCAGGTATAATTCTTCATGTTTCCTTTTGGTTCAGATCTGGTTTGTTTATGGTTCAAGTAGGATCATTGAATAATGTATTCTAAATTTAGGGAATATGATTCCCAGTTGGAAGAAGGTAGGAAATTTTTTTGAAATTCGCCCCCGATTCTGCACCTTTCTTAGCATCCATTAGATGGATCCTACCATTCTTTCAAGTTTTGTATGCCCTTAGCTTCAATCAAGATGATGTACTTTATGAGTTTATTGTGAATGAATAAAAGTGCATATTTGATTCATGTTCCCTTGGTATGTTTCTGTGTAATACCCTTAAACTGACACTTAATGAGACTCATGTTAGTTTAGAATGTTCACAGCTAGTGGGTCGGTCTGGGGAGACCTATCCTAACAAGGTTGACACTGTGGTGCCACCAAGTCGGTCAGGGTGGCCTGTCTCAACTGTCGGGGTGAGACCCTAGGCACATACAATGTAGGATTAATTGAATATTTGAACTGGACCTGATTTCTAGTATTGCCCTGGACTTTGGAGATTGATGGGAAAAACTAGAAAGTTACACCCAACCCCTAGACTCGATTATGATACTGCACTAGGTGTCGGATTGGGTTGTCTTTGATATACCAATCAGTGAGATCCTTAGCGGGGGTCAAAACCTAGGTATGTTGGGACAGTCTGAGAAATCATCTAAGTGGGTGATCATAGTGACAGGAACATCCCCTTTGTCGGACAAAGGTAATGATCGGGGTTGCACTCTCACTAATGGAAACCATGATTTCCGGTGACCGGTTTCAATCATTGAAATTTGTTTTGTAAAATATATTTTATATAAAAGTATATATATTATGGTTTCAAAATGATTTGCAAATGGTTTTAAATCCCGGGATCCATATAAGCAAAGAGTGCAACACTGTTCCTTGTAGCCGAGGGAGATGTCCTCTCTTGTCGAGCAGTGTATGATCATTATGGGCTGAGAGGTTAAGTGTAAGACCATTGAGGACATTCGCTACCTGCAATTTGCAGTTTGTGAAACTGCAATTTGTGATCTAACCTCTGTTTTGCAGAATGGATTGTGTGAACAACCCTATTTGACTGATTCTTGATTTAGTTTTATCAGTTCTTTAATTTCAGATTATTTTCTTGAATTAAAGATTTAATTAAAGATCAAACCGTAACCCATTCGAACCAAGATTAGTTCAAACTGTTTGGACGAAATCTAAGGGTTTAATCAAGGCTGAAAGTTGGCCCTAATTTTTCCACTAATGGGCATGAGGATTGATATTTAATTAAATGATTAATTCAACCCAACTTGTAAAGGCCCAGTTTTAAATTGTTTAAACTTCCGAAAGCCCACTTCAAAGGTTAAAGTTATATGGGCTGAACTTGGCAACCCTAATTCAGCCCATATACCTAGATGGAACTACTCTGAATTAGTAAACAAACTTCTTCATCCACATGGCTTCCTTGGTAGTTTCACTTGTGGCAATGTATTCGACTTTGGTTGTGGACTCTGTCGTGGACCATTGTTTGCTATTTTTCCAACAAACAGCACACGATCCTATCGTGAAAACATACCTAGATGTAGACTTTCTATCATCTGGATCCGACTAGAAATCGGCATCAGTATACCCCTGAATTTGTAGTGAGCTACCATCAAATACCAGAGAAAACTCTTTTGTCCTTCAAATGTACTTCAGTATGCATTTCACAGCAGTCCAGTGCTCCTATCCTGGGTTGGCCTGAAATTTGCTTACCACACTCATTGCTTGAGCAATGTCAGGACGAGTGCATAGCATGGCATACATGATGCTCCCTATGGCTGAGGCATAGGGAACATTCTACATGCCCTCAATATCATCAGAGGTCTTGGGAGACATATTCTTGGAGAGAGTGACTCCGTGCCTGAAAGGAACATTTCCTTTCTTGGAGTTTTCCATGCTGTATCTTTTGACTATTTTGTCAATATAAGAAGATTGGGATAATCCTTTTATCCGCTTTGATCTATCTCTATAGAGTCGAAGACCCAGTATATAGGAGGTTTCTCCAAGATCTTTCATGGAGAATTGCTATGACAACTATACTTTTATCGTAGTCAACATTCTTACATCATTCCCAATGAGTAGAATGTCGTCTACATACAAAACCAAAAACGTAACCTTATCACCACTAATTTCCTATAAACACAGGGTTCATCTGGATTCTGATCAAAGTCAAACTTTTTGACAGTAGAGTTAAATCGGATGTTCCAACTCCTAGAAGTTTGCTTAAGCCCATATATTGATCTATTTAGTTTATATACCATATGGACCTGACCCATAGCTATGAAACATTGCGGTTGCTGCATGTAGATATCTTCATTAAGATCTCCATTCAGGAATGTAGCTTTGACATCCATTTGCCAAATCTCATAGTCATGGTATGTTGCTACAGATAGTAGGATCCTAATGGATTGGAGCATGGACACAGGTGAAAAAGGTTTCCTCATAATCGATGTCCTCTTTCTAAGTATACCCTTTCACCACCAGACGAGCTTTGTAGGTCTCAAACCTGCCATCGGGAGTCTATGTCCAACATAAGGGAGTTTTGTAGGTCTCAACCCAGACTCCATTGGTCTCTATTGAGTCCATCTCAGCTCTCATGGCATCTGCCCACTTAAGGGAGTATATGTCCAACATAGCTTCTGCATAAGTTATGGGATCCTCCTCACTAGTCATGGCTTCCACCAGGTAACTATTCTCGTCATAGCCAAAACAAATTGGTGGCCTGGATGCCCGGGTAGATCATCTAGGTTGGTAACTACCTAGAACTTGTGAGACACCTCCCACTACATATGAGCTCTCTTTATATAGAACAATTTCCTGACAAAGATTATCTAGGATGTAATCATTTTCCAATAATTGTGCATTTTGATTGCAGAACACCTTCTGCTCATTTGGGGTAACCTATAGACCCTTTTGGGTAGCCTATAAATAGGCAACAACTGGTATTGGATTCCAACTTGTCCGAACTCATTCTTTTAACATGTGTCGGACAACCCCAAATCTTCAAGTGTCATACACTTGATTTCTTTCCTTTTCAAAGCTCATAGGGAGTCTTCGGAACTGATTTGGTCAGAACCCGATTCAGCACGTATATCACAGTTTCTAATACATATCCCCAAAAGGATGTAGTTAACTCTGAATGAATGAGAAGTGACCAGACCATATCCAATAAGGTCCTATTCCTCCTCTCTAAAACACCGTTAAGTTGTGGTCTAGCAGGAGGAGTCAACTGTGATACTATCCCATTGACCTTCAAGTAGTCCCTAAATTAGTCAGAGAGATACTCACCACTTCGATCCGATCGAAGGGTCTTAATTTCTCTCCCTAACTATTTCTCGACCTCTTGTCTGAACTCTTTGAACTTTTCAAAGGATTCAGACTTATGTCTCATTAGGTACATGTAACCATACCGAGAATAGTCATTAGTATATGTAATGAAGTACACGTGCTGGTTATGGGTCCTAACACTCAGGGGACCACATACATCAGTGTGTATAAGGTCAAGCGTTCCTGTACATCTTTCAGGCTTACCGTTAAATGGCCTCTTTGTCATCTTACCCTGAAGGGAAGGCTCACAAGTGGGAAGATCTTCTACTATTAGAAAATCTAAAGGACCATCCTTTACTAGTCTTGTGATTCGGTCAATACCGATATGGCCAAATCGGTAATGCCACAGTCACGTGGGATTAATTGTATCACGTACTCTTTTCTTGGGGATATCAACGCGCAGTTTCGACTACGCTAGTTTCTAGAGAAGGATGCAAAACATAGAGACCGTTCTCCAATCTCCCCTATGCGATGAATCTATTGTTTCTTTTAATAGTAATTATATTACTATAGAAGACAAAATATCCATCCGCACACAGTTTAGAGACAGAAATCAAATTTCTTCTTAGACTTTGTACAAAAATCTTTCTTTAAAAAATAAATCTACGGTTCCTATTGCCATAGCTGCAATACTTGTAGAAGTCCCCAAGTAAAGTGTCACTTCAACTTCATTCAGCCTTTTGCTTACCTTGAACCCCTATAGTGAGTTGCACACATGAGTTGAAGTCCCGGAGTCAATACACTAGGACATAGAAACCACCAATAAATTGGTTTCTATGACCCAATATTTGAAATTACCTTTCTTGGATTCCAGGTATTGAGGACAGTTCCTCTTCTAGTGGCCGGTCTGTTTGCAGAAGTGACACACATCCGATACCCTGTCTTTTTGCCCAATTTTCTAGCTTCAGCAAGCATAGCCACAGGCTCATCCTTTTTAATCAGATAATCGACCCTCGGCAACATATTGTTGAGTTCCTGGACACCGACATTTAGCTTGTTCATATTGTAGTTCATTATGAACAGATTAATGGAAGGAGGCAAAGAATTAAGGATGGCATCTACTTGCATGCCAAGATCTATCCCGGATCCAAGCTTCAAACTCGGTGATATAACCCATCATCCTAAAATAGTGGTCATGAACCTATTGCCCCTTGGACATCTGCGCGGTCATGAACTGTTTCAAGACATTTTGCCAAGTAGAATGATTCTGCTCGCCGTACATCATCTTTAAACTATCCAATATGTCATTGGCTAGTTCGATTTGATTCAACTGCCTTTGTATTGGATTGTCCAGGGAGGCAAAGACATAGCAGCGGGCTAGGGAGTTTTTATCCTCCCAATCTTGGAATTCCCTCCTTCTAACCTCAAAAACCCTGTCTCCCGGACGCTCAAGGGAAGAATTTTTGACTACCTTATCCAACTTCTCGGAAGTTAGGATCAACATGAGGTTATGGTACCAGTCGGCATAGTTCGAGCCCTTAAGCTTGTTGTTGTCAAGAAGCTCTGCAAATTGTCCATTTGCCATTTTCTGATGAAAGAACAAACATTAGTCCACAACCTAATTTGATTTATGTTCATTACATAGATGTGGCTTTTAATCTATGTTCCATTCCCATTTATTCATCTTTGAGATTTTCCTCCCATCTCAGTGCTGGAGACAACGACTTGTCTCTGGAAATGTGGGAAACCACATAGGGTGCATGGAGCCAACTGTTTCAGTTGCAAAGCCCCACCACCATTCGGTGAAGGATCATATCCACTCATCATATGAGTTTTCCCTTTGGCCTCTGTCTGACAAGGTTCATAACCATTTTAGGTTAAACCTTTCTGTCCAGTGAGTGCTTACCCATCATATTCGTGAATGCCAAGGTACCGTGAAGGGTTCCCATTTTCTGGTGAAGCCCCTCTCACATCAGTCTATGACGCCCCTATCATCTTATGAAACATCAGACAAGCACAACAACAAATGGATAACCCATTTTCTGGTGCGTTTCTTCATTATTGAAGGACCCATCCTCATGCTAATGATGGAAGGCCTTTAGAGAGTTCATCACATGAATTTTCCTATCACATGCACTCATATTTGCTGGAGGGAACAAAAAATTATGCCTTAATTTAGGTCAAACCAAAGTGGCTCCCACTGACTTTCATAAAGTTCGATTTCGGTGGGACCAATTCAGTTAGGGTTCTGCACGTATACTCTGAAAGAATGGTAGGATCCATCTAATGGATGCGAAGAAGGGTGCGGAATGGGAGCGAATTTCAAAAAAAATTTCCTACCTTCTTCCAACTGGGAATCATATTCCCTAAATTTAGAATACATTATTCAAGGATCCTACTTGAACCATAAACAAACCAGATCAGAACCAAAAGGAAACAGGAAGGATTATACCTGATCCGGAGAAAAAATATATCCCAAAGTTGGTGTTCACGCCCAAAGAAGAAACCAAGATCCACTCCTGCTGAAGATGACACAGCTATGGATGGAACAGAACCAGAAGGGTGCGTCCTACACACTAGATTCTTCACAAGAACCCTCTGGAAAACTTGAACACCGAATTCTTTTGTCTTTCTTGCAAGACTGTTGTCAAGAACTGATTTCTTGACTTTCTGTTGTTGCAAAGATCCAATCTTCCAACAGGGAATGGTGGCGGTTGAAGGAGGAGAAATCCAGGGGAGAAGAGGGCAGAACTGTCTCTTCTCTCTAGAGTCTATGAGAGATCTGATCTCAAAATGGCACCCCCTGAAGACCCATCAAACGGGCTCTATGGGCCCATAAAGACAGTCACCCCCTAAAACCCATCAAATGGGCTCTATGGGCCCAACACTTACCCTATGTGGTCCCTGGGCCAAGCCACCTTGTAACACCCAGGGACTGTGGGTAGATGCAAGATTAGCCCATCAGGTATTATCCTCAATGGTCTTACACTTAACCTCTCAGCCCATAATGATCATACACTGCCTGACAAGAGAGGACCTCTCCCTCGGCTGCAAGGAACAGTGTTGCACTCTCCACTTATATGGATCCCGGGAATTAAAACCTTTTGCAAACATTTTAGAAACCATAACGTATATACTTTTATATCTCATATAAAATATACTTTGCAAAACAAATTTCAACGGTTGAAATCGGTTGCCGGCAGTCTTGGTTTCCAACAGTGAGAGCACATCCCCGATCATTACCTTTGTCCGACAAAGGGGCGGATCCTGTCACTATGATCACCCACTCAGATGAATTCTAGGATTGTCCCAACATACCCAGGTTTTGACCCCCGCTAAGGATCTCACTGATTGGTACATCAAAGACAGCCCGATTCGACACCTAGTGTAGTATCATAATCGAGTCTAGGGGTCGGGTGTAATTTTCCAGCTTTGCCCATCAATCTCCAAGGTCCAGGGCAATATTGGAAATCTGGTCCAGTTCAAAGATTCAATTAATCCCACACTGTATGTGCCTGGGGTCTCACCCCGGTAGTTGAGACAAGCCACCCCAACCGACTTGATGGCACCACAGTGTCAGCCTTGTCAGGATAGGTCTCCCCAGACTGACCCACTGGCTGTGATCATTCTAAACTAACACGAGTCTCAATAAGTGTCCAGTTTAAGGGTAATACACAGAAACATACCAAGGGAACAGGAATCAAATATGTACTTTTATTCATTTACAATAAATTCATAAAATACATCAATTTTGATTGAAGGTAAGGGCATACAAAATTGTCTAACAGCTCCCAATTGCACTTAGGTCCAATCAGGTACTAGTCGGAGTCCCATGCTTTCCACGTGTTTCTCAAGCACTTTCTGTGATAGTGGCTTTGTCAATGGGTTTGTTACATTATCCGCTGACGCTACCTTCTGAATCGGGATGTCCCCTCTACCAACAATCTCCCGCAGTACGTGGTACTTCCTCTCGATGTGCTTCGACTTCGAGTGGGCTCGTGGCTCCTTAGCTTGAGCAATGGCTCCATTGTTGTCACACAACAATGGGATGGGTGATGTATCGGACAGAACTACTCCCAACTCATGAATGAACTTCTTCATCCATATGACTTCTTTGGTAGCCTCACTTGCGGCAATGTACTCGGCCTCGGTCATGGAGTCTGCAGTGGACCCCTGTTTGCTGTTTTTCCAGCAAACAGCACACGATCCTATCGTGAAAACATATCCAGATGTAGAATTTCTATCATCTGGGTCTGACTGGAAATCGGCATTTGTATACCCTTGGATCTGTAGTGAGCTACCGTCGAATACTAGACAAAACTCTTTTGTCCTTCGAAGGTACTTAAGTATGTTTTTCACAGCAGTCCAATGCTCCTGCCCTGGGTTGGCCTGAAATCTGCTTACTACACTCACTACCTGAGCTATGTCAGGACGAGTGCACAACATGGCATACATGATGCTCCCTACGGCAGAGGCATAGTGAACGTCTTTCATGCCATCAATCTCCTTAGAAGTCTTGGGAGACATCTTCTTGGAGAGAGTGACTCCGTGCCTGAAAGGAACATTTCCTTTCTTGGAGTTTTCCATGCTGTATCTTTTGACTATTTTGTCAATATAAGAAGATTGGGATAATCCTTTTATCCGCTTTGATCTATCTCTATAGAGTCGAAGACCCAGTATATAGGAGGCTTCTCCAAGATCTTTCTTGGAGAATTGTTGTGATAACCATACTTTCACCGTAGTTAACATACCTACATCATTCTCAATGAGTAGAATGTCATCTACATACAGAACCAAGAAGGTAACCTTATCTCCACTGTACTTCCTATAAACACAGGGTTCATCCGGATTCTGCTCGAAGTCAAACGATTTCACGGCAGAGTCAAAACGGATGTTCCAACTTCTAGAAGCTTGCTTAAGTCCATAAATGGATCTATTAAGTTTACATACCATGTTTTCCTGACCTGCAGCAATGAAGCCTTGCGGCTGCTGCATATAGATATCTTCAGTAAGATCTCCATTCAGGAATGCAGTTTTGACATCCATTTGCCAAATCTCATAAACATGGTATGCTGCTACAGCTAGCAGGATCCTAATGGATTTAAGCATGGCCACAGGCAAAAAGGTTTCCTCATAATCGATGCCCTCTTTCTGAGTATACCCTTTCACCACCAGACGAGCCTTGAAGGTCTCAACCTTACCATTGGGGCCCTTCTTCCTCTTGTAAATCCATTTGCAACCGATTGCTTTTACCCCGGAGGGCGGTTCTACTAGAGTCTAGACTCCATTGGTCTCCATTGAGTCCATCTCTGCACTCATGGCCTCCACCCACTTTTGGGAATCTATGTCCAACATAGCTTCGGTGTAAGTCAAGGGATCCTCCTCACTAGTCAAGGTTTCCACCAGGTAACTATCCTGGTCATAACCATAACGGACTGGTGGCCTGGATACCCGAGTGGATCTTCTAGGTTGGTCACTACCTGGAACTTGTGGGACATCTCCCACTGCTCCTGAGCTCTCCTCATCAAGAACAACTTCCTGACGATGGGTGTCCAGGATATAGTCGGTTTCCAAGAATTGTGCATTACGACTACAGAACACTTTCTGCTCACTTGGGTCATAGAATTGGAAACCTACAGAGCCTTTTGGGTAGCCTACAAATAGGCAACGACTGGTCTTGGATTCCAACTTGTCTGCACTCGTCCTTTTAACGTGTGCTGGACAACACCAAATCTTCAAGTGTCTGACACTTGGTTTCTTTCCGGTCCAAAGTTCATATGGAGTATTCGGAACCGATTTGGTTGGAACCCGATTCAGCACATAAATCGCTGTCTCTAATGCGTAACCCCAAAAGGATGTGGGTAACTCTGAGTATATGAGAAGCGACCGGACCATATCCAATAAGGTCCTACTCCTCGTCTCCGAAACACCGTTAAGTTGTGGTGTAGCAGGAGGAGCTAATTGTGATACTATCCCATTGTCCTTTAAGTAGTCCTTGAATTCGTCAGAGAGATACTCGCCACCTCGATCTGATCGAAGGGCCTTAATTTCTCTCCCTAACTGTTTCTCAACCTCTTGTCTGAACTCTTTGAACTTTTCAAAGGATTTAGACTTGTGTCTCATTAGGTACATGTAACCGTATCGTAAAAAATCATCTGTGAAGGTGATGAAATACACGTGTTGATTTCGTAACCTAACACTCATGGGACCACATACATCAGTATGTATTAGGTCAAGTGTGCCCGTACATCTTTCAGGTTTACCGTTAAATGGTCGTTTCGTCATTTTGCCTTGTAGGCAAGGCTCACAAGTGGGAAGATCTTCTAGAGTTAGAAAATCCAAAGGACCGTCCTTTACCAACCTTGTGATTCGGTCAACACCGATGTGGCCAAGTCAATAATGCCACAGACACGTGGGATTAACTGTATCACGAGCTCTCTTCTTAGGGATTTCAGCCGACGTAGTTTCAGTTATTTTAGTTTCTAGAGAAGGATGTAGAACATAGAGACCGTTCTCCAATTCCCCGTATGCGATGAATCTGTTGTTTCTTTTAAAAGTAATCGTATTACTAAAGAAGATAGAATAACCATCTACACACAGTTTTGAGACAGAAATCAAATTTCTCCTTAAATTTTGTACATAAAGACAGTCTTTCAGTACATTTATTCCTTCTCTAAAATTTAATTCCACGGTTCCTATGGCCGCGGCTGCAACAGTTGCAGTAGTCCCCAAGTAGAGTGTGACTTGTCCTTTACTCAGCCTTTTTCTTACCTTGAACCCCTGCAGTGAGTTACAAGCATGTGTCGAAGCCCAAGAGTCAATACACCAGGATGCAGAAGCTACCAACAAATTGGTTTCTATAACACAAGTTTCGAAGTTACCTTTCTTGGATTCCAGGTAGGCAGGACTGTTCCTTTTCCAGTGGCTGGTCTTCTTGCAGAAGTGACAGGCATCCGATGCTTTGTCTTTCTTCTGCTTCTTGCTCTTAGCGGCTTTCTTCTGAGGCTTCTTTGCCTTCCTCTTTCTCTTGCCTGTCTTGCCAGCTTCAACAAGCATGGCTACAGGTTCATCCTTTCTAATCAGTTATTCAGCTCTTTGAAACATATTGCTGAGCTCTTGTAAGCTGACATTCAGCATGTTCATGTTATAGTTCATGATGAACAGATTAAAGGAAGGAGGAAAAGAGTTAAGGATAGCATTTATCTGGGTTGCAAGGTCCAACCTGGATCCAAGAGCCTCCAGTTCGTTGATGTATGCCATCATCCGAAGACAATGGTCATGAACTTGTTGACCCTTGGACATTTGTGCGGTCATGAACTGTTTCAAGATCTTTTGTCGAGTAGAACGATTCTGCTCTTCACACATTGTCCTGAGACTATCCAATATGTCTTTGGCAAGTTTGATCTGATCGAACTGCCTCTGTATCGGGTTGTCTAAGGAGGCAATGACGTAACACCGGGCAAGGGAGTTTTTCTCCTCCCATTCTTGATAGTCTCTCCTTCGGGCCTCAGAAGCCCTATCACCCGGACGCTCCGGGGCAGGATTCTTTGCCACTTTGTCCAGCTTTTCAGAAGCTAGGACCAGCATAAGGTTCCTATACCAATCAGCATAGTTTGGGCCCTTCAACTTGTTGTCATCAAGTAGTTTTGCAAAAGATCCGTTTGCCATTTTCTGATAAAAGAGCAAACATCAGTCTACAACCTAATTTGATTCATGTTCATTTCATAGATATGGATTTTAATCTATGATCCATTTCCATTTATTCGTCTCTATGGTTTCCCTCCTCTCTTAGTGACGGAGACTACGGGTTGTCTCTGGTGAAGCCCCTCCCACATCGGTCTATGACGCCCTGACGGGTATGTCGAAGCCCTCAAAATTATTACTAGTCCCACAATAAAATATTTGCAGTAAAAGTGGTTCTAGGTCGAATCCCACAGGGAGCAAATCAGTAATCTCTTAGCCGAATGGGTAAATTAATTGTGTGGGAAAATTAAATAACTAAAATTAAGAGAATAACAAACTAAACAAACAAGAGAAAATCAGTCTTACCGAATTCTGGTTCAAGGGTTCGGGTTGAATCGATTGGCCATCGATCCTAGGTTTAATTCAGCATTCTTGCAATTCAAGCATTTAACCTTAGATTTATTAGGATAGCCATAATAAACCTTGTGTTTTCCTAATTCAGTTGACCAAACCCAGCATTCGATCAACACTTATCACCACTCAACTGGGTACGATAGCGTTCCATGTTAAACAATGATAACATTAAGATTTGTGAAAACAGTTAAAGCAAAATAACAATAATTGAGATAGTTGCAATTACTGAATTTTGTTCCATCGATTCTTTTAGGTTGAACCATGTTAAAACATTGGTCAAAGGCTGTCACGAACAATTGGCCCAAAAAAGATATCAACCTAATTGCTACTTGTACCATTATTCGTGACAATTACGGATCACCGAAATCATGGATAGCAATAGGAAAATCAACATTAATTTAGTTTGTCAGATTAATTAACATTAACATCCAATAAAAATGTGCACAAGAACCAATGAATACTTGAATTAAAAAGAAAGAAAATAAAGTAACTACAGAACCTCACAATGGAACAATCGAACCTCCCCCCTTGAACCAGAAAAAGAGGCTTAGCTACTCATGATCTGCGCAATCTCCATGCTCTTCTTCTCCATAGCCGAACTGCCTTCTTGCTTCTTGGTCTTCTTGATGATCTCTTGGATCTTGGAATGAGTGATTTGTAGAGCTGGTTCACCCCCCTCTTTATATAGCCAAAGGAGAGGGCTGTTTTCCAACTCCTTATAGGAGATCATCTTATCCTTAGGGAGTTTTGATCTTATCTTGAACTAATCCTATCCTATCTCTTATCTAATGCTCTAATCTCAATCTTCTTATCTCTCTAGGATTACATTCAAGACTTTAGATCTGATAAAACTCTCTCCTTGGAGATTACATTCGAAATTCGGACTCTTAACTCTTGAATTCGAGTTGGGTTGCTTCAAGGTACTTCTGCGAGTTGGGCTTAAATTGTGAAATGGGCCTAGCTGCGAACTTACTCCGACTTTGGGCTCATTTTCGTACTTGATGCAGGCCGAATCTGTCAAAACCCAAAACATAAAAGTTGTGGGCCTTCCTTTCATCTTTCTAATGCTTTTTGAATTGTTCAATTCGGTGTCCGGAATTGAGAGTTAGGCCTAGGTTACTGACTGTCGCCGAAACTGTGCAAAATCACCCGATTTGCCATGTTTTCTTCCAATTGCCTTCTTTATTGCCATAGATCGAAAGATAAGAGTAATGAGTTCATTTAAGTGATAAATAAATATGAAAGAGTAAATATTATGGGATAAAATTAGGGCTCGTTTTGGTGTCATCAAATCCCCCCACACTTAAACTTTGCCCGTCCTCGGGCAAGGCAAAAACTCAAGTAACACAAGAGAGACTAACTATTGATTTTCAATCTTTCTTTTTCTCTACATGAGGCCTGGTTCATTTCATGCTTTAGTTCAGACTTGGTAACCTTTCCCTTTTCATCTCTTTCTCCCCTTTTTCTTGTCCAAGAGTGATGGAAAATCACCATTCCTCATGGTCCCAAGTTAAATCGATAGTCAAGGAGACAAGCTTTTCAGGGCTGAAACTCCTTGGACTGCACGGATGCTCATTGCTTTTAACAAACCAATTCAGCCAGATGCAATTACTTTCCTTTGAATCAAAACAAGGTGTGCTTATTGCCATAAGCTTGCTATGTATCACATCTTCACCACTTAGTGTGAATTCCTAGGATCTGAAGGTGAGAATGGGGTTGGGGTTCTAGGGTGAGTGCATTTTATGCTCCATCTCACCCTTGCCTTCTTTTCCAGATGTGAGTGCATTTTATGCTCCATCTCACACTTGCTTTCATTTCTAAATGTGAGTGCATTTTATGCTCCGTCTCACACTTGTTTTTTGTTTCTAGATGTGAGTGCATTTTATGCTCCATCTCACATTAGTCACGATTTTAGTTTCAAACTCCCTTTCTCTTTTTTTTTTTTCACAAGAATCACAGGGTTACACTGCCTGATCCATGAATTCATTGATCGTGGTCTCTATATGCCTAACACAGCAAGTTCTAGAATAATCAACCCATGTTTGATAGATAATTATGTGAAAATCAATCAAACCCTTATGCATCTTGCCTATTGATCGATTAAAATCATGAGGTACCATATGCAGCCAAGAAAGATTCAGTTAGTCATGCTTGCATCCTATCTTATCTATTCAGCCTAAGCACATGATTCCTGATAAGTTGAAATTGTTCAAGGATAAGTTTCCGGGAGCAGAAATTTGAAAACGGTAAGGTATCCCAAATTTCCATCAGATTTTCCTAATTCCCCCATACTTAAGTTATACATTGTCCCCAATGTATGTGATTATGCATAAAGTAGAAGGATTTGGGGGTACTTCCCTATTTGTCTTGTTGGGTTCCTGCTAAACACAAAAAATCAAAACCAAACAAAATAACAAAATTAACTAAACAAAATGGGTTGCCTCCCACAAGCACAATTGTTTAACATCGTTATGCTCGACGTCCTCCTTTGCTACTTTAGCTCTCGTGGTTTCAGCTTTCGGTGTGCTCCCCTTCCATCCATCATGAACGGGTTCAAATTTGGAATAGGGGCCTTTGTATCCAATTGTGCACTCGATTCTAGCTCCTCATTCATATCTTTTTCAAAAAATTCCTGCATAGTTGGATCAATAGTATCAACCGAATGGTCTTCATTTGGGTACTTAATAGCTTCAAAAATATTAAATTTAATAGTCTCCTTGCCTAATAGAAGTGGGGCTGAACTTTCAATCGTGTCCTCCTCCATCTTCGGAATGTAAAAATCAGCTGGAAAAATTAAATCGTTAACCTGCACCATTACATTCTCAACAATCCCTTCTGGGAAGGTGTTAGAACGATCAACTAATTGGATAACAGCTTTAGTTTCCCTTAAATGACCTAATCTCTAACCATAGTAAATCGAGTATGGCATGACGTTGATAGATGCACCTAAGTCTAGCATGGCATACTTGATTTGCTTATTGCCAATCACACAAGGTAGGGTGAACATACTAGGATCAACATGTTTTTTTGGTAAGGTCCTCTTGATCATGGCTGAAACGTTCTCTCTAACTCTTGAGTCCTGCACCTTGTCTTCTTCCTGCCCTTTATCCACCTTCCTTGGTGATGTAGGTTCTAGCTGTAGTTCCTTCCCGATTCTTAGCACCACTGCACTTACACTCTCCTTGGGGTTGACTACCGTTTATGATGGTAGTTTCCCAGAGCTCTGCACCTCCAACTTGCTAATGGTAGTGGCAAGTTGGCTGATTTGGTTCCCCAAATTCTGAATGCTGGCTCTTGTTTCCTGTTGAAATTGCTGAGTATTAGTAGCTAGAGCATTAACTATATCTTCTAATGACATACCTGAATTCGAGGGTTAGCCTTGCGCTGTGATGGGTGTTGAAAACTGGGGCTGTCGACTAAAAAAATGGGGCTGGTATTGCTGCTGTCCTCCTTGGTTCCCGTAGCTTAGGTTTGGGTGATCTCTCCACCCCGGATTGTAATAATTGGAGTAGGGATCCTATTTTCGTTGGAGCTGGCCCGGGAATCCTCCTACGGCATTGACTTGCTGCATCAAACCATCTTGCAATGATGGACACATGTCCGTAGGATGGCCAGGAATCGAACAGATACCACACACCCTGGCAGTTTGTACTTGTCCTGCAGCGAGTTGTCTTACCAAAGCAGTTAGGTCAAAAATCTGATTTTCTAAATTTACATGGCTTACCTCATTAACCCATCTAATGGTACCGTCTATCCTTACACCGAACTGTTGTGATTTTTCGGCCATGTTGGAGATTAACTCCCTGGCCGCTTCGGGTGTCTTGTTCACCAAGGCTCCTCCACTGGTTGCATCGACCATACTTCTATCCATGGGCTGCAGCCCTTCGTAGAAGTATTGGAGTAATAGTTGTTCGGGTATTTGGTGATGTGGACAGCTAGCAACAAGTTGCTTAAACCTTTCCCAATATTCATATAATGTCTCACCACCAAACTGCCGAACTCCACATATTTTTTTTCTTATATTTGCAGCCCGGGATGCAGGAAAATATTTATCTAAAAATATCCTATTCATTTCATCCCATGTGCGTACAGAACCGGGAGGGAGAATATACAACCAATCCTTTGCTTTGCCTCTTAAAGTAAATGGAAAGGCTATGAATTTTACCTGGTCCTCGGTCATACCGTGGGGTTTCATGCTTGAACAGACAACATGAAATTCCTTAAGATGTTTGTGAGGGTCCTCACCCGGGAAACCATGAAACAGAGGTAATAATTGAATCAAACCAGATTTGAGTTCAAAGGCTACCTCAAGAGGGGTACGTGATGCATAAAGGCTGTTGGTTCATAATTGGTGCAGCCAACTCCCTTAATGTTCTCTCTCTGTCAGCCATTCTTTCTACTTCTTCGAAGATGGGAAGATCACAATTTGAATTCACCTTCTTTGGTGAACGATCATTCCTTTGCTTTGACTCATTTCTTAAACGACAGGTGGACCTCTCAATTTCGGGATTGTACTTGAGTTCACCTTGTTGAGAAGCACAAGTCATAAAACAAAAGAGGTTAACAATAGGAAGGTAATAGCTAAGAAATTAAAGTTGCTCCCCGGCAACGGCGCCAAAATTTTGACGGGTTTGTTGAAGCCCTCAAAATTATTACTAGTCCCACAATAAAATATTTGCAGTAAAAGTGGTTCTAGGTTGAATCCCACAGGGAGCAAATCAGTAATCTCTTAAACGAATGAGTAAAGTAATTGTGTGGGAAAATTAAATAACTAAAATTAAAAGAATAACAAACTAAACAAACAAGAGAAAATCAGTCTTACCGAATTTTGGTTCAAGGGTTCGGGTTGAATCGATTGGCCATCGATCCTAGGTTCAATTAAGCATTCTTGCAATTCAAGCATTTAACCTTAGATTTATTAGGATAGCCATAATAAACCTTGTGTTTTCCTAATTCAGTTGGCCAAACCCAGCATTTGATCAACACTTATCACCACTCAACTGGGTACGATAGCGTTCCATGTTAAACAATGATAGCATTAAGATTTGTGAAAACAGTTAAACCAAAATAACAATAATTGAGATAGCTGCAATTACTGAATTTTGTTCCATCGATTCTTTTAGGTTGAACCATGTTAAAACATTGGTCAAAGGCTGTCACGAACAATTGACCCAAAAAAGATTTCAACCTAATTGCTACTTGTACCATTATTCGTGACAATTACGGATCACCGAAATCATGGATAGCAGTAGGAAAATCAACATTAATTTAGTTTGTTAGACTAATTAACATTAACATCCAATAAAAATGTGCACAAGAACCAATGAATACTTGAATTAAAAAGAAAGAAAATAAAGTAACTACAGAACCTCACAATGCCACAATCGAACCTCCCCCCTTGAATCAGAAAAAGAAGCTTAGCTACTCATGATCTGCGCAATCTCCATGCTCTTCTTCTCCATAGCCGAACTGCCTTCTTGCTTCTTGGTCTTTTTGATGATCTCTTGGATCTTGGAATGAGTGATTTGTAGAGCTCGTTCGCCCCCCTCTTTATATAGCCAAAGGAGAGGGCTGTTTTCCAAGTCCTTATAGGAGATCATCTTATCCTTAGGGAGTTTTGATCTTATCTTGAACTAATCCTATCCTATCTCTTATCTAATGCTCTAATCTCAATCTTCTTATCTCTCTAGGATTACATTCAAGACTTTAGATCTGATAAAACTCCCTCCTTGGAGATTACATTCGAAATTCGGACTCCTAACTCTTGAATTCGAGTTGGGTTGCTTCAAGGTACTTCTGCGAGTTGGGCTTAAGTTGTGAAATGGGCCTAGCTGCGAACTTGCTCCGACTTTGGGCTCATTTTCGTACTCTATGCCGGCCGAATCTGTCAAAACCCAAAACATAAAAGCTGTGGCCCTTCCTTTCATCATTCTAATGCTTCTTGAATTGTCCAATTCGGTGTTCGGAATTGAGAGTTAGGCCCAGATTACTGACTGTCGCCGAAACTGTGCAAAATCACCCGATTTGCCCTATTTTCTTCCTATTGCCTTCTTTATTGCCATAGATCGAAAGACAAGAGTAATGAGTTCATTTAAGTGATAAATAAATATAAAAGAGAGAATATTAGGGGATAAAATTAGGGTTCGTTTTGTTCTCATCACGCCCTTATCATCTTATGAAACACTCAGACAAGCCCAACAGAAAATGGATAGCCTATTTTCTGGTGCGTTTCCTCATTACTGAAGGACCCATGCTCATGCTATTGATGGAAGGCCTTTAAAGAGTTCATCATATGAATCTCCCTATCACATGCACTCATATTAGCTGGAGGGAACAAAATTATGCCCTAGTTTGATTTAGGTCAAACCAAAGTGGCTCCCACTGACTTTCATAAAGCCAGATTTTGGTGAGCCTTAAATCGGCTAGGGTTCCGCACGCAACCTTTTGATGAAGTGTGGGGCCCACCACTGAGGGAAGTCATCCAATGACCAATAGGGACACCATGGCAATGATGTGCATTCAGCCATGGTGTGCGCAAGAGCCACTGTCGAATGAGCATGGGCCAAGTACTTATGGCCCATGTACGCAGCACATAACACATCCATACATCACATGTAGGGATAAATTGATCCAATTAATTAATTATCTATAAGGCCCGTTGGTAGCCCGTTGAAATTCCATAATATTAACCATTAATATTATCTAGGTATATGGGCTGAATTAGGGTTACCCAGTTCGGCCCATTTAGCTTTATCCTTTAAAATGGGCTTTTGCAGTTTTAACTATTTAAAACTGGGCCTTTACAGGCTGGGCCGAATTAACCATTTAATTAAATATCAATCCTTAGGCCCATTAGTGGGAAATTAGGGCTGACATTCAGCCTTGATTAAACCCTAGAATTGGTCCAAACAGTTTTGAACCAATCTTGGTTCGAATGGGTCTAGTGTTTGATTTTTAATTAAATCCTTAATTCAAGAAAATAATCTAAAATTAAATACTGATAAAAGGAAAAACAAGAATCATCCAAACAGGGCTGTTCGCACAAACCTTCCTGCAAAACAGAGGTTAGATCACAGAAATGCAGTTTCACAAACTGCAAATCGCAGATAGCATTTCTCTCATCTGCGAAATCTCCTTCTCTGCGAAATCTCCTTTTCTGCGCCGCCAACATCGATCCAAAATAAAATAAATAAAAATCCTATTTCTATTAATAATTACATCAGATCGAATACCTATACATTGAGTCTAGAAAATAAAAAAAATTATTTACAGACCCAAAATAAATCAAGAACTGCAAAAACGTAGGTTCCCTGCGCAAACCAAGAATTCGATCTCCTCTGGTACGAACAACCCATAAATCAAGAAAATTATAAAGAACAATTCTAAATAATAATCTGATTTATTTAAAATTAATTTCAGATTATTTGTCCATCTGATTTGGGAACAAATTTCCCAAAACCAAATCTGCGCAAATTGGGCAGAACGCCTTCTCCCTAATTGCACAGGTTCAGATCTGAAACAGAATGGTTCAAGATTTGAACCATGGCTCTGATACCACTGAAGGGTTGAGAGATCCATCCCATGGATGCCCAAAGATTGCGGAATAAGGGGCGAATTTCAAAAATTTTTCTCTCCCTTCAACTGGGAATCACATTCCCTATTTAGAAAATCATATTTTCAAGGATCAATTTTGAACCTTAAACTGAACCAGATCTGAACCAAAAGGAATGGGAGAGAATAATACCTGATACGGATCTCCCAACGAAGGTGTTCACGTCCAAGGAAGGATCCAAAGACTGCTCCCACTGAAGATGGCGCAGTGTAGGATGGAGCATAATCAATAGTGTTCTTCCCCAAGAACTCTGTCCTTCGCAAGAAACAGCAGGATGGAACGTGAGCACAACTTCCCTTTTCAGTCCTTTCTCAAAGAATTGATGTCAAGATCCAATCTTGACTTCTCCCACAGCTGGAGATCGAACTGGCAAACAGGGCGGCAAGAGCAGGGAGGCGGCAAGAGAGTATTCACAGGGTGCAGAATTCTCTCTTCTTGATTTCAGCACTAAAGAGGATCTAATGTGTTTCTTGGTCTCTCTCAAAGCTGCCGCCCCCTCCTTCCTTTTGTTAACTTGAAAAGATCAGCTCCTAATCCCATTAGGAGGTGCTTATCCAAATCATATTTGGATCAACCTTCTCTTCTAGTGATAAGGATAAACCCTTATCTTATCTGCAGATTAGATTAGCTTTATCCTAATCCCATTAGGAGGTTTCTAGATCTGAATCACATTCAGATATAGACTCTCTGAGTGGATAGGGTTAAGACCCTATCCTATCTGCTAATCTATCTCAGAGTTCGCCCCTTTAATTAACTAAATTAATAGCCCAGTTCGAAATGGGCTTTAGGCCCATTAAGCTTATGTGCTCACTTAACCTTCCTAACTGCTGCCCAGTTGGGCTTCCTTGTATGGCGTGGGACCCAAGCATTGTTCTACAAATCTGCCACATGGGTTCGGTCTAGCCTTTGTTTCAAGGCCTGGTCGAATACACTCTAAAAGACATTGCACCCCCTAAAACCCATCAAATGGGCTCTATGAGCCCAACACATACCCTAAGTGGTCCCTGTGAAGGGTTGAGAGATCCATCACATGGACGCCCAAAGATTGCGGAATAAGGGGCGAATTTCAAAAATTTTTCTCTTCCATCAACTGGGAACCACATTTCCTATTTAGAAAATCATATTTTAAAGGATAAATCTTGAACCTTAAATTGAATCAGATCTGAACCAAAAGGAATGGGAGAGAATGAAGCTAAGGGCATACAAAACTGTCGAACAACTCCACTTGCACTTAGGTCCAATCAGGTACAAGCCAGAGTCCCATGCATTCCACGTGTTTCCCAAACACTTTCTGTGTCAGTGGCTTAGTCAATGGGTCTACCACATTCTCCGCTGATGCTACCTCTTGCTATCATCCTCCCGTAGGTCCAGTGTTGTCATACAACAATGGAATGGGTGATGTGCTGAATTCCAAATTCATGAATGAACACCTTCATTCATAAGGCAGCATCACTTACGGCAATGCGCTCGGCTTGGGTTGTGGACTATTAATTTGCAACTTAGGACCCCTGTTTGCTGACACTCAGGAAACAACACATGATCCTATCGTGAAAATATATCCAGATGTAGACATTCTATCATCTGGGTCTGACTGGAAATCGGCATCTGTATACCCTTGGATCTGTAGTGTGCTACCGTCGAATACTAGACAAAACTCTTTTGTCCTTCGAAAGTACATAAGTATGTTTTTCACAGCAGTCCAATGCTCCTACCCTGGGTTGGCCTGAAATCTGCTTACTACACTCACTGCCTGAGCTATGTCAGGACGAGTGCACAACATGGCATACATGATGCTCCCTACGGCAGAGGCATAGGGAACGTCTTTAATGCCATCAATCTCCTCAGAAGTCTTGGGAGACATCTTCTTGGAGAGAGTGACTCCGTGCCTGAAAGGAACATTTCCTTTCTTGAAGTTTTCCATGCTGTATCTTTTGACTATTTTGTCAATGTAGGCAGATTGGGATAATCCTATTATCCGCTTCGATCTATCTATATAGAGTCGAAGACCAGTATATAGGAGGCTTCTCCAAGATCTTTCATGGAAAATTGCTGTGATAACCATACTTTCACCGTAGTTAACATACCTACATCATTCCCAATGAGTAGAATGTCATCTACATATAGAACCAAGAAGGTAACCTTATCTCCACTGTATTTCCTGTAGACATAGGGTTCATCCGGATTCTACTCGAAGTCAAACGATTTGACGGCAGAGTCAAAACGGATTTTCAACTTCTAGAAGCTTGCTTAAGTCCATAAATGGATCTATTAAGTTTACATACCATGTTTTCCTGACCTGCAGCAATATAGCCTTGTGGCTGCTGCATATAGATATCTTCAGTAAGATCTCCATTCAGGAATGCAATTTTGACATCCATTTGCCAAATCTCATAATCATGGTATGCTGCTACAGCTAGCAGGATCCTAATGGATTTAAGCATGCCACAGGCGAAAAGGTTTCCTCATAATCGATGCCCTCTTTCTGAGTGTACCCTTTCGCCACCAGACGAGCATTGAAGGTCTCAACCTTACCATCAGGGCCCTTCTTCCTCTTGTAAATCCATTTGCAACCGATTGCTTTTACCCCAGAGGGCGGATCTACTAGAGTCCAGACTCCATTGGTCTCCATTGAGTACATATCTGCTCTCATGGCCTCCACCAACTTCTGGGAATCTATGTCCAACATAGCTTCTGTGTAAGTCACGGGATCCTCCTCACTAGTCAAGGTTTCCACCAGGTAACTATCCTGGTCATAACCATAACGGACTAGTGGCCTGGATACCGAGTGGATCTTCTAGGTTGGTCACTACCTGGAACTTGTGGGACATCTCCCACTGCTCCTAAGCTCTCCTCATCAAGAACAACTTCCTGACGATGGGTGTCCAGGATATAGTCGGTTTCCAAGAATTGCGCATTACGACTGCAGAACACTTTCTGCTCACTTGGGTCATAGAATAGGTAACCTATAGAGCCTTTCGGGTAGCCTACAAATAGGCAACGACTGGTCTTGGATTCCAACTTGTCTGCACTCGTTCTTTTAACGTGTGCTGGACAACCCCAAATCTTCAAGTGTCTGACACTTGGTTTCTTTCCGGTCCAAAGTTCATATGGAGTATTCAGAACCGATTTGGTTGGAACCCGATTCAGCACATAAATTGCAGTCTCTAATGCGCAACCCCAAAAGGATGTGGGTAACTCTGAGTATATGAGAAGCGACCGGACCATATCCAATAAGGTCCTATTCCTCCTCTCCGAAACACCGTTAAGTTGTGGTGTAGCAGGAGGAGCTAATTGTGATACTATCCCATTGTCCTTTAAGTAGTCCCTGAATTCGTCAGAGAGATACTCGCCACCTCGATCTGATCGAAGGGCCTTAATTTCTCTCCCTAACTATTTCTCGACCTCTTGTCTAAACTCTTTGAACTTTTCAAAAGATTCAGACTTGTGTCTCATTAGGTACACGTAACCGTATCGTGAAAAATCATCTGTGAAGGTGATGAAATACACGTGTTGATTTCGTGTCCTAACACTCAGGGGATCACATACATCAGTATGTATTAGGTCAAGTGTGCCCATAGATCTTTCAGGCTTACCGCTAAATGGCCGTTTCATCATCTTGCCTTGTAGGCAAGGCTCACAAGTGGGAAGATCTTCTACAGTTAGAAAATCCAAAGGACCATCCTTTACCAACCTTGTGATTCGGTCAACACCGATGTGGCCAAGTCGATAATGCCACAGACACATGGGATTAACTGTAACACGAGCTCTCTTCTTAGGGATTTCAGCCGACGTAGTTTTGGTTATGTTTGTTTCTAGAGAAGGATGTAGAACATAGAGACCGTTCTCTAGTTCCCTGTATGCGATGAATCTGTTGTTTCTTTTAACAGTAATAGTATTACTAAAGAAGACAGAATAACCATCTGCACACAGTTTTGAGACAGAAATCAAATTTCTCCTTAAATTTTGTACATAAAGACAGTCTTTCAGTACAATTATTCCTTCTCTGAAAATTAATTCCACGGTTCCTATGGCCGCGGCTACAACAGTTGCAGTAGTCCCCAAGAAGAGAGTGACTTCTCCTTCACTCAGCCTTCTGCTTACCTTGAACCCTTGGACATTTGTGCGGTCATGAACTGTTTCAAGACCTTTTGCCGAGTAGAACGATTCTGCTCTTCATACATTGTCCTGAGACTATCCAATATGTCTTTAGCAAGTTCGATCTGATCGAACTGCCTCTGTATCGGGTTGTCTAAGGAGGCAATGATGTAACACCGGGCAAGGGAGTTTTTCTCCTCCCATTCTTGGTAGTCTCTCCTTCGGGCATCAGAAGCCCTATCACCCGGACGCTCCAGGGCAGGATTCTTTGCCTCTTTGTCCAGCTTTTCAGAAGCTAGGACCTGCATAAGGTTCCTGTACCAATCAGTATAGTTTGGGCCCTTCAACTTGTTGTCATCAAGTAGTTTTGCAAAAGATCCGTTTGCCATTTTCTGATAAAAGAGCAAACATCAGTCCACAACCTAATTTGATTCATGTTCATTTCATAGATATGGATTTTAATCTATGATCCATTTCCATTTATTCATCTCTGAGATTTCCCTCCTCTCTCAGTGGCGGAGACTACGGGTTGTCTCTAGAAATGTGGGAAATCACATAGGGTGCGTGGAGCCAACTGTTTCAGCTGCATAACCCCACCACCTTTCTGTGAAGGATCACATCCACTCATCATATGAGTTTTCCCTTTGGCCTCTATCAGACAAGGTTCAGAGCCGTTTTCAGGTAAACCTTTCTGTTCAGTGAGTGCTTACCCATCATATTCGTGAACGCCAAGATACCGTGAGAGAGTTCCCATTTTTTGGTGAAGCCCCTCCCACATCGGTCTATGACGCCCCTATCATCTTATGAAACACTCAGACAAGCCCAACAGCAAATGGATATCCCATTTTCGGGTGCGTTTCCTCATTACTGAAGGACCCATCCTCATGCTAATGATGGAAGGCCTTTAGAGAGTTCATCATATGAATCTCCCTATCACACGCACTCATATTAGCTGGAGGGAACAAAATTACGCCCTAGTTTGATTTAGGTCAAACCAAAGTGGCTCCCACTGACTTTCATAAAGCCAGATTTCGGTGGGCCTTAAATCGGCTAGGGTTCTGCACGCAACCTCTTGATGAGGTGTGGGGCCCACCACTGAGGGAAGTCATCCAACGACCAAAAGGGACACCATGGCAATGATGTGCATTCAGCCATGGTGTGCGCAAGAGCCACTATCGAATGAGCATGGGCCAAGTACTTATGGCCCATGTACGCAGCACATCACACATCCATACATCACATGTAGGGATAAATTGATCCAATCAATTAACTATCTATAAGGCCCATTGGAAACCCGTTAAAATTCTAGAATATTAACCATTAATATTACCCAGTTCTGTCCATATAGCTTTATCCTTTGAAATGGGCTTTTGCAGTTTTATCTATTTAAAATTGGGCCTTTACAGGCTAGGCCGAATTAACCATTTAATTAAATATCAATCCTTAGGCCCATTAGTGGGAAATTAGGGCTGACATTCTGTCTTGATTAAACCCTAGAATTGGTCCAAACAGTTTTGAACCAATCTTGGTTCGAATGGGTCTAGTGTTTGATTTTTAATTAAATCCTTAATTCAAGAAAATAATCTGAAATTAAATACTGATAAAAGGAAAAACAAGAATTAGTCAAATAGGGCTGTTCGCACAGTCCTTCCTGCAAAACAGAGGTTAGATCACAAAATGCAGTTTCACAAACTGCAAATCGTAGATAGCATTTCTCTTATCTGCGAAATCTCCTTCTCTGCGCCGCCATCTTCGATCCAAAATAAAATAAATAAAAATCCTATTTCTATTAATAATTACATCAGATTGAATACCTATACATTGAGTCTAGAAAATAAAAAAAAATTATTTACAGACCCAAAATAAGTCAAGAATTGCAAAATCGCAGATTCCCTGCACAAACCAAGAATTCGATCTCCTCTTGTACGAACAGCCCATAAATCAAGAAAATTATAAAGAACAAATCTAAATAATAATCAAATTTGTTTAAAATAATTTCATATTATTTGCCCATCTGTTTTGGGAACAAATTTCCCAAAACCAAATCTGCGCAAATTGGGTAGAACGCCTTCTCCCTAATTGTGCAGGTTCAGATCTGAAACAGAATGGTTCAAGATTTGAACCTGGCTCTGATACCACTGAAGGGTTGAGAGATCCATCACATGGACGCCCAAAGATTGTGGAATACGGGGCAAATTTCAAAAATTTTTCTCTCCCTTCAACTGGGAATCACATTCCCTATTTAGAAAATCATATTTTCAAGGATAAATCATGAACCTGAAACTGAACCAGATCTGAACCAAATGGAATGGGAGAGAATGATACCTGATACGGAGAAGCAATATCTCCCAACGAAGGTGTTCACGCCCAAGGAAGGATCCAAAGACTGCTCCCACTGAAGATGGCGCAGTGCAGGATGGAGCAGAATCAGCAGTGTTCTTCCCCAAGAACTCTGTCCTTCGCAAGAAACAGTAGGATGGAACGTGAGCACAGCTCCCTTTTCAATCCTTTATCAAAGAATTGATGTCAAGATCCAATCTTGACTTCTCCCACAGTTGGAGATCGAACTGGCAAACAGGGCGGCAAGAGCAGGGAGGTGGCAAGAGAGTATTCGCAGGGTGCAGAATGCTCTCTTCTTGATTTAGCACTAAAGAGGATCTGATGTGTTTCTTGGTCTCTCTCAAGGCTGCCGCCCCCTCCTTCCTTTTGTTAACTTGAAAAGATCAGCTCCTAATCCCATTAGGAGGTGCTTATCCAAATCATATTTGGATCAGTCTTCTCTTCTAATGATAAGGATAAACCCTTATCTTATTTGCAGATTAGATTAGCTTTATCCTAATCTTATTAGGAGGTTTCTAGATCTGAATAACATTCAGATCTGGACTCTCTGAGTGGATAGGATTAAGACCCTATCCTAACTGCTAATCCATCTCAGAAATCGCCCCTTTAATTCACTAAATTAATAGCCCAGTTCAAAATGGACTTTAGGCCCATTAAGATTATGTGCTCACTTAACCTTCCTAACTGCTGCCCAGTTGGGCTTCCTTGTATGGTGTGGGACCCAAGCATTGATCTACACATCAGCTACATGGGTTCGGCCCAGCCTTTGTTACAAGGCCTGGTCGAATACACTGTTAAAGACAGCGCACCCCCTGAAACCCAACAAATGGGCTCTATGGGCCCAACACTTACCCTAATTGGTCCCTGGGCCAAGCCACCTTGTAACACCCAGGGACTGTGGGCAGATGCAAGATTATCCCATCAGGTATTACCCTCAATGGTCTTACACTTAACCTCTCAGCCCATAATGATCATACACTGCCCGACAAGAGAGTACCTCTCCCTCGGCTACAAGGAACAGTGTTGCACTCTCCACTTATATGGATCCCGGGAATTAAAACCCTTTTGCAAACATTTTAGAAACCATAATATATATACTTTTATATCTCATATAAAATATATTTTGCAAAACAAATTTCAACGGTTGAAATCGGCTGCTGGCAGTCTTGGTTTCCAACAGTGAGAGTGCATCCCCGATCATTACCTTTGTCCGACAAAGGGGCTGATCCTGTCACTATGATCACCCACTCAGATGAATTCTCGGATTGTCCCAACATACCCAGGTTTTGACCCCCGCTAAGGATTTCACTGATTGGTACATCAAAGACAACCCGATCCGACACCTAGTGTAGTATCATAATCGAGTCTAGGGGTCGGGTGTAACTTTCCAGTTTTTCCCATCAATCTCCATGGTCCAGGGCAATACTGGAAATCTGGTCCAGTTCAAAGATTCAATTAATCCCACACTGTATGTGCCTGGGGTCTCACCCCGGTAGCTGAGACAAGCCACCCCAACCGACTAGGTGGCACCATAGTGTCAGCCTTGTCAGGATAGGTCTCCCCAGACCGACCCACTGGCTGTGAACATTCAAAACTAACACGAGTCTCAATAAGTGTCCAGTTTAAGGGTAAAACACAAAAACATACCATGGGAACATGAATCAAATATGTACTTTTAATCATTTACAATAAACTCATAAAGTACATCAATTTTGATTGAAGCTAAGGGCATACAAAACTGTCTAACACCCTGGGCCAAGCCACCTTGTAACACCCAGGGACTGTGGGCAGATGCAAGATTAGCCCATCAGGTATTATCCTCAATGGTCTTACACTTAAACTCTCAGCCCATAATGATCATACACTGCCCGACAAGAGAGGACCTCTCCCTCGGCTGCAAGGAACAGTGTTGCACTCTCCACTTATATGGATCCCAGGAATTAAAACCCTTTTGCAAACATTTTTGAAACCATAATATATATACTTTTATATCTCATATAAAATATATTTTGCAAAACAAATTTCAACGGTTGAAATCGGCTGCCGGCAGTCTTGGTTTCCAACAGTGAGAGTGCATCCCCGATCATTACCCTTGTCCGACAAAAGGACTGATCCTATGACTATGATCACCCACTCAGATGAATTCTCGCATTGTTCTAACATACCCAGGTTTTGACCCCCACTAAGGATCTCACAGATTGGTACATCGAAGACAACCCGATCCGGCACCTAGTGCAGTATCATAATCGAGTCTAGGGGTCGGGTGTAACTTTCCAGTTTTTCCCATCAATCTCCAAGGTCCAGGGCAATACTGGAAATCTGGTCCAGTTCAAAGATTCAATTAATCCCACACTGTATGTGCCTAGGGTCCCACTCCGGTAGCTGAGGCAAGCCACCCCAACCGACTTGGTGGCACCACAATGTCAGCCTTGTCAGGATAGGTCTCCCCAGACCGACCCACTGGCTGTGAACATTCAAAACTAACACGAGTCTCAATAAGTGTCCAGTTTAAGGGTTATACACAGAAACATACCATGGGAACATGAATCAAATATGTACTTTTAATCATTTACAATAAACTCATAAAGTACATCAATTTTGATTGAAGCTAAGGGCATACAAAACTGTCTAACACCCTGGGCCAAGCCACCTTGTAACACCCAGGGACTGTGGGCAGATGCAAGATTAGCCCATCAGGTATTATCCTCAATGGTCTAACACTTAACCTCTCTGCCCATAATGATTAGATACTGCCCGACAAGAGAGGACCTCTCCCTCGGCTTTAAGGAACAGTGTTGCACTCTCCACTTATATGGATCCCGGGAATTAAAACCTTTTGCAAACATTTTAGAAACCATAATGTATATACTTTTATATCTCATATAAAATATACTTTGCAAAACAAATTTCAACGGTTGAAATCGGTTGCCTGCAGTCTTGGTTTCCAACAGTGAGAGCACATCCCCGATCATTACCTTTGTTCGACATAGGGGCTGATCCTGTCACTATGATCACCCACTCAGATGAATTTTTGGATTGTCCCAACATACCCAAGTTTTGAGCCCCGCTAAGTATCTCACTGATTGGTACATCAAAGACAGCCCGATCCGACACCTAGTGTAGTATCATAATCGAGTCTAGGGGTCGGGTGTAACTTTCCAGTTTTGCCCATCAATCTGCAAGGTCCAGGGCAATACTGGAAATCTGGTCTAGTTCAAAGATTCAATTAATCCCACACTGTATGTGCCTAGGGTCTCACCTCGGTAGCTGAGACAAGCCACTCCAACCGACTTGATGGCACCACAGTGTCAGCTTTGTCAGGATAGGTCTCCCCATACCGACCCACTGGCTGTGAACATTCTAAACTAACACGAGTCTCAATAAGTGTCCAGTTTAAGGGTATTACACAGAAACATGCCAAGGGAACATGAATCAAATATTTACTTTTATTCATTTACAATAAACTCATAAAGTACATCAATTTTGATTGAAGCTAAGGGCATACAAAACCGTCTAACACATCCTTCTCTAGAAACTAACATAACCGAAACTACGTCGGCTGAAATCCCTAAGAAGAGAGCTCGTGATACAGTTAATCCCACGTGTCTGTGGCATTATCGACTTGGCCACATCGGTGTTGACCGAATCACAAGGTTGGTAAAGGATGGTCCTTTGGATTTTCTAACTGTAGAAGATCTTCCCACTTGTGAGCCTTGCCTACAAGGCAAGATGATGAAACGGCCATTTAACGGTAAGAGGGCATCGATTATGAGGAAACCTTTTCGCCTGTGGCCATGCTTAAATCCATTAGGATCCTGCTAGCTGTAGCATCATACCATGATTATGAGATTTGGCAAATGGATGTCAAAACTGCATTCTTAAATGGAGATCTTACTGAAGATATCTATATGCAGCAGCCGCAAAGCTTCATTGCTGCAGGTCGGGAAAACATGGTATGTAAACTTAATAGATCCATTTATGGACTTAAGCAAGCTTCTAGAAGTTGGAACATCCGTTTTGACTCTGCCGTCAAATCGTTTGACTTCGAGCATAATCCGGATGAACCCCGTGTTTACAGGAAGTACAGTGGAGATAAGGTTACCTTCTTCGTTCTGTATGTAGATGACATTCTACTCATTGGGAATGATGTAGGTATGTTAACTACGGTGAAAGTATGGCTATCACAGCAATTCTCCATGAAAGATCTTGGAGAAGCCTCCTATATACTGGGTCTTCGACTCTATAGAGATAGATCGAAGCGGATAATAGGGTGATCCCAATCTGCTTATATTGACAAAATAGTCAAGAGATATGGCATTGAAAATTCCAAGAATGGAAATGTTCCTTTCAGGCACGGAGTCACTCTCTCCAAGAAGATGTCTCCCAAGACTTCTGAGGAGATTGATGGCATGAAAGATGTTCCCTATGCCTCTGCCGTAGGGAGCATCATGTATGCCATGCTGTGCACTCGCCCTGACATAGCTTAGGCAGTGAGTGTAGTAAGCAGATTTCAGGCCAACCCAGGGCAGGAGCATTGGACTGCTATGAAAAACATACTTAAGTACCTTCGAAGGACAAAAGAGTTTTGTCTAGTATTCGACGGTAGCTCACTACAGATCCAAGGGTATACAGATGCCGATTTCCAGTCAGACCCAGATGATAGAAAGTCTACATCTGGATATGTTTTCACGATAGGATCGTGTGTTGTTTCCTGAATGTCAGCAAATAGGGGTCCTAAGTTGCAAATTAATAGTCCACAACCCAAGCCGAGCGCATTGCCGTAAGTGAGGCTGCCTTATGAATGAAGGTGTTCATTCATGAATTTGGAATTCAGCACATCACCCATTCCATTGTTGTATGACAACACTGGACCTACGGGAGGATGATTGTAAGAGGTAGCATCAGCGGAGAATGTGGTAGACCCATTGACTAAGCCACTGACACAGAAAGTGTTTATGAAACACATGGAAAGTATGGGACTCTGGCTAGTACCTGATTGGACCTAAGTGCAAGTGGGAGCTGTTAGACAGTTTTGTATGCCCTTAGCTTCAATCAAATTGATGTACTTTATGTGTTTATTGTAAATGAATAAAAGTGCATATTTGATTCATGTTCCCTTGGTATGTTTCTGTGTAATACCCTTAAACTGGACACTTATTGAGACTCGTGTTAGTTTAGAAAGTTCACAGCCAGTGGGTCGGTCTGGGGAGACCTATCCTGACAAGGCTGACACTGTGGTGCCACCAAGTCGGTTGGGGTGGCTTGTCTCAGCTACCGGGGTGAGACCCTAGGCACATACAGTGTGGGATTATTTGAATGTTTGAACTGGACCAGATTTCTAGTATTGCCCTGGACCATGGAGATTGATGGGCAAAACTGGAAAGTTACACCCGACCCCTAGACTTGATTATGATATTGCACTAGGTGTCGGATCGGGCTGTCTTTGATGTACCAATCAGTGAGATCCTTAGCGGGGTTCAAAACCTGGGTTTGTTGGGACAATCCGAGAATTCATCTGAGTGGGTGATCATAGTGACAGGATCAGCCCGTTTGTCGGACAAAGGTAATGATCGGGGATGCACTCTCACTGTTGGAAACCAAGACTACCGGCAGCCGATTTCAACCATTGAAATTTGTTTTGCAAAATATATTTTATATGAGATATAAAAGTATATACATTATGGTTTCTAAAATGTTTGCAAAAGGTTTCTAAAATGTATAAAAGTATATACATTATGGTTTCTAAGTGGAGAGTGAAACACTGTTCCTTGCAGCCGAGGGAGAGGTCCTCTCTTGTCAGGCAGTGTATGATCATTAAGGGCTGAGAGGTTATGTGTAAGACCTTTGAGGATAATACCTGATGGGCTAATCTTGCATCTACCCACAGTCCCTGGGTGTTACAAGGTGGCTTGGCCCAGGGACCACTTAGGGTAAGTGTTGGGACCATAGAGCCCATTCGATGGGTGTCAGGGGTTGCACTGTCTTTAACAGTGTATTCGAACAGGCTTTGTAACAAAGGCTGGGCCGAACCCATGTGGCTGATGTGTAGATCAATGCTTGGGTTCCATGCCATAAAAGGAAGCCCAACTGGGCAGCAGTTAGGAAGGTTAAGTGAGCACATAAGCTTGATGGGCCTGAAGCCCATTTCGAACTAGGCTATTAATTTATTTAATTAAAGGGGCGAATTCTGAGATTGATTAGCAGATAGAATAGGGTCTTAATCCTATCCACTCAGAGAGTCCAGATCTGAATGTGATTCAGATCTTGAAACCTCCTAATGAGATTAGGATAAAGCTAATCTAATCTGCAGATAAGATAAGGGTTTAACCTTATCACTAGAAGAGAAGGCTGATCCAAATATGATTTGGATAAGCACCTCCTATGGGGATTAGGAGCTGATCTTTTCAAGTTAACAAAAGGAAGGAGGGGGCGGCAGCTTTGAGAGAGACCAAGAAACACATCAGATCCTCTTTAGTGGTGAAATTAAGAAGAGAGAATTCTGCACCCTGCGAATACTCTCTTTCCGCCTCCCTGCTCTTGCCGCCCTGTTTGCCAGTTCGATCTCCAGCTGTGGGAGAAGTCAAGATTGGATCTTGACATCAGTTCTTTGAGAAAGGACTGAAAATCAGGTCCGGTTAGGACTGAAATGAAGAAGAGAGAATTCTGCACCCTGCTAAGGATCTCACTGATTGACACATCAAAGACAGCCCGATCCGACACCTAGTGATGTGTCATAATCGAGTCTAGGTGTTAGGTGTAACTTTCCAGTTTTGCCCATCTGTCTCCAAGGTCTAGGGCAATACTGGAAATCTGGTCCGGTTCAAGGGTTCAAGCAATCCCATACTGCATGTGCCTTGGGTCTTACCCTGATGGCCGAAACAAGCCATCCCAACACTTGGTGGCACATCGGTATCAGCCTTGGCATGATAAATCTCCCTTGACTTATCCAATGGTTGTGAACATTTAAAACTAACACGAGTCTCAATAAGTGTCTAGTTTTAGGATCTTTCACAGAATTATACCAAACAACATGAATCAAATATGCACTTTATTTATTTACACTAAATATCAAAAGTAGATCAAATCAGATTGAAGCTAAGGGCATACAAGACTGTCTAACGTACTCTTCAAGAGGTGTGGGGCCCACCACTGAGGGAGGTCATCCAATGACTAGTAGGGACACCATGGCAATGATGTGCATTCAGCCATGGTGTGTGCAAGAGCCACTATCAAATCAGCCTTGGCCAAGCACTTATGGCCCATGAACGTAGCACATTACACATCCATACATCACATGTAGGGAAGAATTGATCCAATCAATTAATATCTGTAATGCCCATTATAAAGCCCATTTTTAATCCATAATATTAACCATTAATATTATCTAGGTATATGGATTGAATTAGGGTTGAATAGTTCGGCCCATACAGCTTTATCTGTGAAGTGGGCTTTTAGTAGTTTTAACAATTTAAAACTAGGCCTTTATAGGTTGGGCTGAATTAAACATTCAATTAATTATCAATCCTTGGGCCCATTAGTGGGAGAATTAGGGTTGACATTCAGCTTTGATCGAACCCTAGATTCGGTCCAACCAGTTTGGACCAATCTGGTTCGAATGGGTCTAGGGTTTGATCTTTAATTAATGATTTAATTCAAGAAATAATATGAAATTAAATACTGATAAACGAAAGACAAGAATCAGTCGGATAGGGCTATTTGCACAACCCATCCGACAAAACAAAGGTTAGATCACAGTTTGCAGTTTCATAAACTGTAAATTGCAGATAGCGATTCTCCCATTTGCGAAATCTCCTTTCTAATAATATTACATCAGATTGAATGCCTATACATTCAGTCTAAAAAAAAATTATTTTATAGACCAAGTGTAATAAAATAATCAAGAAACTACAAAATCGCAGGTTCACTGTGCCAATCAAGATATCAATCTCCATGTGTACGAACAACCCATAAATCAAGAAAAGTATAAAGAACAATTCTAAATAATAATCAGATTTATAAAATTTAATTTTAGATCAATTGCCCATCAATTGGAAACAAATTTTCCAGAAAATCCCTATATCTACGCAAATCGGGTAGAACGCCTTCTGCTCATTTGCGTAGGTTCAGATTTGATCCAATTCGGTTCTAGACTTGAACCATGGCTCTGATACCACTGAAGGGATGAGAGATCCATCGTATGGACACCCGATTCTTGCGGAATAGAATAGGCAAATTTCAAAAGTTTCTCTCCATCCTATTGGGAATCGTATTCCCTAATTTAGAAAAATCATATTTTTCAAGGATCAATCTTGAACCAAGAACCAAACCAGATCTGGACAAAAATAGTAGGAGAGGGATATACCTGATACGGAGAAACAATATCTCCCAATGGAGGCGTTCATGCCCAAAGAATGAACCAAAGATTGCTCCCACTAAAAATGGCACAGTGTAGGATGGAGCAGAATCAGCAACGTTCTTCAGAAGAACCAGATCCTTCGCAAGAATCAGTTGGATGACACATGAGCACGACTTCCAATCAGCCCTTTCACAAAGGACTGATATCAAAATCCAATCTTGATCAGTCCAACTGTGAATAGGAAATTGAACAGGTAGTTAGGGTGGCGACATGATGAAGGTGGCAAGAAAGAATTTTCGCGGAGGTGTCAAATTCTTTCTTCTGTGATTTTAGTTCTGAAGAGAATTTGAATATGAATTTCTTTAAGGGCTATCGCCCCATCCTCCTTTTATAAGCTTAAAGGGATCAGCTCCTAATCCCATTAGGAGTTGCTGATCCAAACCATATTTGGATCAGAATTCCCTTTAAGTGATAAGGGTAATGATGTGAATAAAAGTTATCATATTCTTATCTATGAATACTAGTCTTTCTACACTTAATTAACACTTAATTGGACACATTACGCTGGTATTTTGATTCAGGGCAAGGAAAGAAGTCATCAGAAAGAAAACAAGGCTAATCAGATGGTTTTTCACAGTTTTGGCAATGTTCAATAATCTGGGCCTAACTTTCATGTTTGGGCTGATTCAAGATACACTGGAAAGATAAGAGCAAAATCTACAACTTTCATGTTTTGGGTTTTGACAGATTTTGTTAGACAGTTTTGTATGCCCTTAGCTTAAATCAAGATGATGTACTTTATGAGTTTATTGTAAATGAATAAAAGTGCATATTTGATTCATGTTCCCTTGGTATGTTTCTGTGTAATACCCTTAAACTGGACATTTAATGAGACTCGTGTTAGTTTAGAATGTTCACAGCCAGTGAGTTGGTCTAGGGAGACCTATCTTGACAAGGCTGACACTGTGGTGCCACCAAGACAGTTGGGATGGCCTGTCTCAGCTGCCATAGTGAGACCCTATGAACATACAGTGTAGGATTAACTGAATCTTTGAACTGCCAGGGTGAGACCCTAGCAGGGGTCAAAACATGGGTATGTTGGGACAGTCTGAGAATTCATCTGAGTGGGTGATCATAGTGACAGGATCAGCTCCTTTGACGGACAAAGTTAATGATCGGGGATGCACTCTCACTGATGGAAACCAAGACTACCGACAGCTGATTTCAATCGTTGAGATTTATTTTGCAAAACTTATATTATATAAAAGTATATATATTATGGTTTCGAAATGATATTGGAAAGTTACACCCGACCCCTAGGCTCGATTATGATACTGCACTTGGTGTCGGATTAGGCTGTCTTTGATGTACCAATCAGTGAGATCCTTAGCGGGGGTCAAAACCTAGGTATGTTGGGATTCATCTGAGTGGGTGATCATAGTGACAGGATCAGCTCCTTTGTCAGACAAAGGTAATGATCGGGGATGCAATCTCACTGATAGAAACCAAGACTGCCGGCAGTCGAATTCAACCGTTGAGATTTGTTTTGCAAAATATATTTTATATGAGATATAAAAGTGTATAAATTATGGTTTAGAAATGATTTGCAAAAGGTTTTAATTCCCAAGATCCATATAAGAGAGAGTGTAACACGGTTCCTTGCAGCCGAGGGTGAGGTCCTCTCTTGTCGGGCAGTGTATGATCATTATGGGCTGAGAGGTTAAGTGTAAGACCATTGAGAATAATACCTGATGGGCTAATTTTGCTTCTGCTTGCAGTCCCTAGGTGTTACAAGGTGGCTTGGCCCAGGGACCACTTAGGGTAAGTGTTGGGCCCATAGAGCCCATCTGATGGGTTTCAAAGGATGCACTGTCCATAACAGTGTATTCGGCCAAGCCTTGTAATAAAAGCTGGGCTGAACCCTTGTGGCTGATGTGTAGATCAATGTTTGGGTCCCATGCCATACAAGAAAGCCCGACTGGGCAGCAGTTTGAAAGGCTAAATGAATACATAACCTCAAATGGGCCTTAAGCCCATTTCAAGCAGATGAGACAGGCCACCCCGACTGACTTGGTGGCACCACAGTGTCAGCTTTGTCAGGATAAGTTTCCCCAGACCGAGTCTCATTAAGTGTCCGGTTTAAGGGTATTACACAGAAACATACCAAGAGATCATGAATAAATATGCACTTTTATTCATTTACAATAAACTCATAAAATACATCATTTTGCTTGAAGCTAAGGGCATACAAAACTATCTAACAAGTGTGTGCAAGAGCCACTGTCGATTGAGCATGGGCCAAGCACTTATGGCCCATGTACGTCGCACATCACACATCCATACATCTCATGCAGGGATAAAATGATGCAATCAATTAATCATCTGTAAGGCCCATTTGAATTCCGTCTTAAATACATAATATTAACCATTAATATTATCTTGGTATATGGGCCGAATGGTCTTACACTTAACCTCTCAGCCCATAATGATCATACACTACCCGACAAGAGAGGACCTCACCCTCGGCTGCAAGGAACCGTGTTACACTCTCTCTTCTATGGATCTTGGGAATTAAAACCTTTTGCAAATCATTTCTAAACCATAATTTATACACTTTTATATCTCATATAAAATATATTTTGCAAAACAAATCTCAACGGTTGAATTCGATTGCCGGCAGTCTTGGTTTTTATCAGTGAGATTGCATCCCCGATCATTACCTTTGTCTGACAAAGGAGCTGATCCTGTCACTATGATCACCCACTCAGATGAATTCTTAGATTATCCCAACATACCTAGGTTTTGACCCCCGCTAAGGATCTCACTGATTGGTACATCAAAGACAGCCTAATCCGACACCTAGTGCAGTATCATAATCGAGCCTAGGGTTCGGGTGTAACTTTCCAGTTTTGCCCATCAATCTCCAAGGTCTAGGGCAATACTGGAAATCTGGTCCAGTTCAAAGATTCAATTAATCGTACACTGTATGTGCCTGGGGTCTCACCCCAGAAGCTGAGACAAACCACCCCAACCGACTTGGTGGGACCATAGTGTTAGCCTTGTCAGGATAGGTCTCCCCCGATCGACCATCTGGCTGTGAACATTCTAAACTAACACGAGTCACATTACATGTCCAGTTTAAGGGTATTACACAGAAACAAGCAAGGGAACATGAATCAAATATGCACTTTTATTCATTTACAATAAACTCTTAAAGTAGATCATTTTGATTGAAGCTAAGGGCATAAAAAACTATCTAACAACTCCCACTTGCACTTTGTTCCAATCAGGTAATAGCCGGAGTCCCATGCTTTCCATGTGTTTATCAACTACTTCTTGTGTCAGTGGCTTAGTCAATGGGTCTACCACATTCTCCGCTGATGCTACATCTTAACATCATCCTCTCATAGGTCTAGTGTTCTCATACAACAGTGGAATGGATGCTATGCTGAATTCCAAATTTTGGAATGAACACCTTCATTCATAACGTAGCCTCACTTAATGAGACTCGTGTTAGTTTAGAATGTTCACAGCCAGTGGGTCGGTCTGGGGAGACCTATCTTGACAAAGCTGACACTGTGGTGCCATCAAGTCGGTTGGAGTGGCTTGTCTCAGCTACCGAGGTGAGACCCTAGGCACATACAGTGTGGGATTAATTGAATCTTTGAACTAGACCAGATTTCCAGTATTGCCCTGGACCTTGGAGATTGATGGGCAAAACTGGAAAGTTACACCCAACCCCTAGACTCGATTATGATACTGCACTAGGTGTCAGATTGGGCTGTCTTTGATGTACCAATCAGTGAGATCCTTAGCGGGGGACAAAACCTGGGTATGTTGGGATAGTCTGAGAATTCATCTGAGTGGGTGATCATAGTGATAGGATCAGCCCCTTTGTCGGACAAAGGTAATGATCAGGGATGCACTCTCACTGATGGAAACCAAGATTGCCGGCAGCCAATTTCAATCGTTGAGATTTGTTTTGCAAAATATATTTTTTATGAGATATAAAAGTATATACATTATGGTTTCAAAATTTTTGCAAATAGGTTTTAATTCCCGGGATGCATGCTTGATAGAGTGTAACACTGTTCCTTGCAGCTGAGGGAGAGGTCCTCTCTTGTCGGGCAGTGTATGATCATTATGGGCTAAGAGGCTAAGTGTGAGGCCATTGAGGATAATACCTGATGGGCTAATCTTGCATCTGCCCACAGTCCCTGGGTGTTACAAGGTGGCTTGGCCCAGAGACCACTTTGGGTAACTGTTGGGCCCATAGAGCCCATCTGATTGGCTTCAGGGGGTGCACTGTCCATAACAGTGTATTTGGCCAGGCCTTGAAACAAAGGCTGGGCTGAACCCATGTGGCTGATGTGTAGATCAATGTTTAGGTCTCATGCCATACAAGGAATTCCAACTGGGCAGCATTTTGGAAGGCTTAATGAATACATAACCCTAAATGGGCCTTATGCCCATTTCGAACTGGGCTAATTTGATTAGTCTTTAAGAGGCGAATTCTAAGATAAGATCAGCTGATAGGATTGAGTCCACACCCTATCCACTCAGAGAGTTCAAGTTCTAATTGAGATTTAGATTTGGAAACTTCCTAATTAGATTAGGAACTGGCTGATCTAATCTGTAGATAAGATAAGGATAATCCCTTATCTTAAAGGGACTTCTAACCTTGATATGATTTGGGTTAGCAACTCCTAATGGGATTAGGAGCAGATCCCTTTAAGTCTATAAAAGGAAGAGGGGGCGACAACCTTTAGACACAACATCCAACAGACTCACCAGCAACAGTCTTGTCTTCAGAGCTGAGATCACAGAAGAGAGAATTCTTTACCCTACCAATACTCTCTAGCCGCCTCCTTCCTGCAGCCACCGCTTATTGCAGTTCGATCTCTATTGCTTGGGAGAAATCAAGATTGGATCTTGATTCCAATCTTTTGGAGAAAAGATTGGTAGGAGTTGTATTTACAAGCCATCCAGGTGATTCTTGGAAAGAATCACATTCTTAAGGACACTTCTGATTCTACTCCACCTTACACTGCGCCTTCTTTAGTGGGAGTAGATTTTGGTTTCTAGCTTGGACGTGAACACCTCCATTGAGAGATATTGTTTCTCTATATCAGGTATTATCTTTCTCTCCTCCTTTTGGTTCAGATCAAGTTCAGTTTATGGTTCAAGAATGTTCCTTGAAAATATGATTTTCTAAATCGGGAATTCGATTCCCAATTGAGGGTAAAGAAATTTTTTTGAAATTTGCCCCCTTTATTCAGCAATCTTGGGCGTCCATATGATGTATTTCCTATCCCTTCAGTGGATCTCTCATCCCTTCAGGCTGGGCCGAACCCATGTGGCTAATGTGTAGATCAATGTTAGGGTCCCATGCCATACAAGGAAGCCCAACTAGGTAGTAGTTTGGAAGACTAAATGAATACATAACCTTAAATGGGCCTTAAGCCCATTTCGAACTGGGCTGATTTGATTAGTCACTTAAAGGGGCGAATTCTGAGATGGATCAGCTAAGAGGATTGGGCCCAGACCCTATCCACTTAGAGAGCCCAGGATCTAAATAAGATTTAGATCTAGAAGTCTCCTAATTAGATTAGGAGATGGCTTATCTAATCTGCAGATAAGATAAGGGTTATCCCTTATCACTTAAAGGGACTTCTAATCCAAATATGATATGGGTTAGCAACTCCTAATGGGATTAGGAGCTGATTCCTTTGAGATTATAAAAGGAGGAGGGGGTGGCAACCTTTAGATATGCAACCAACACACTCTTGTCTTCAGAGCTGAGAATTTTGCACTTAAAGGGAATTTTGCACCCTGCAAGTACTCTCTTGCCACCTTCTTCCTGCAGCCGCTGCCTCCAACAGTTCGATCTTTTGTTCTTGGGAGAAATCAAGATTTGATCTTGATACCAATCTTTTGGAGAAAATATTGGTTGGAGTTGTATTAACAAGCCATCCAGTTGATTCTTGCAACGGGTCAAGTGAAGGGATAGGAAATCCATCTCATGGACACCCAAAGATTGTGGAATATGGGGGGCAAATTTCAAAATTTTTTCTCTCCCTTCAACTGGGAATCGAATTCCCCCTTTAGAAAATCATATTTTCAAGGATCATTCTTGAACCATAAACTGAACCAGATCTGAACCAAAAGGAGTAGGGAGAGATAATACCTAATACAGAGAAGCAGTATCTCCCAATGGAGGTGTTCACGCCCAAGGAAGGATCCAAAATCTGCTCCCACTAAAGATGGCGCAGTGTAGGGTGGAGCAGAATCAGCAGTGTTCTTCCAAAAGAACTAGACCCTTCTCAAGAATCACCTGGATGGCTTGTGAATACAACTCCCACCAATCTTTTCTCCAAAAGATTGGTATCAAGATCCAATCTTGATATCTCCCAAGAACTGGAGATCGAACTACTATAGGCTGCGGCTGCAGGAAGGAGGCGGCAAGAGAGTATTTGCAGGGTACAGATTAGACTTAAAGGGATCAGCTCCTAATCCCATTAGGAGTTGCTAACCCAAATCATATTTGCATTAGAAGTCCCTTTAAGCGATGAGTGATAATCCTTATCTTATCTGCAGATTAGGTCAGCCATCTCCTAATCCCTGTGGGTAGATACAAGATTATCCCATCAGGTATTATCCTCAATGGTCTTACACTTAACCTCTCAGCCCATAATGATCATACATTGCCCGACAAGAGAGGACCTCACCCTCGGCTGCAAGGAACAGTGTTGCACTCTCTGCTTATATGGATCCCGGGAATTAAAACCTTTTGCAAATCATTTCGAAACCATAATTCATATACTTTTATATCTCATATAAAAAATTTATTTTGCAAAACAAATCTCAACGATTGAAATCGGCTGCCGGCAGTCTTAGTTTCCATCTGTGAGAGTGCATCCCCGATCATTACCTTAGTTCGACAAAGGGATTGATCCTGTCACTATGATCACCCACTCAGATGAATTCTCAGACTGTCCCAACATACTCAGGTTTTGACCCCCGCTAAGGATTTTACTGATTGGTACATCAAAGACAACCCAATCCGACATCTAGTGCAGTATCATAATCGAGTCTAGAGGTCGGTTGCAACTTTCTAGTTTTGCCCATCAATCTCCATGGTCTAGGGCAATACTGAAAATCTGGTTCAGTTCAAAGATTCAATTAATCATACACTGTATGTGCCTAGGGTCTCACCCCGGTAGCTGAGACAAGCCACCCCAACCGACTTGGTGGCGCCATAGTGTTAGCCTTGTCAGGATAAGTCTCCCCAGACCGACCCACTGGCTGTGAACATTCTAAACTAACACGAGTCTCATTAAGTGTCCAGTTTAAGGGTATTACACAGAAACATACCAAGGGAACATGAATTAAATATGCACATTTATTCATTTACTATAAACTCATAAAGTACATCATTTTGATTGAAGCTAAGGGCGTACAAAACTGTCTAACATCAAGTTCTTTTGGAAGAACATTGTTGATTCTGCTCCACCTTGCACTGCGCCATCTTCAATGGGAGCAGATTTTGGATCCTTCCTTGGGCTTGAACACTCCATTAGGAGATACTCCATTGGGAGATTTTGGATCCCTCTCTACTCCTTTTAGTTCAGATCTGGTTCAGTTTGTTGTTTAAGAATGATCCTTGAAAATATGATTTTCTAAATAGGGAATTCGATTCCCAGTTGAACGGAGAGAAAAATTTTTGAAATTCGCCCCTTATTCTGCAATCTTTGTGCATCCATGTGATGGATATCCTATCCCTTCAGTGGTATCAGAGCCATGGGTCAAATCTTGAACCAATTTGTTTCAGATCTGAACTTGCGCAAATGGGTAGAAGGCGTTCTACTTGATTTGCGCAGATATGGGTTTTGGGAAATTTGTTCCCAAAATTAATGGGCAAATAATCTGAAATTAATTTTATATAAATCTGTTTATTGTTTAGAATAGTTCTTTATGATTTTCTTGATTTATGGGCTGTTCGTACAAGAGGAGATCGAATTCTTGTTTTGCGCAGGGAAAACAACAAGATTTGTAGTTTCTTTATTTATTTATTACATTTGGTCTGTAATTTTTTTTTTTATTTTTACTCAATGTATAGGTGTTTGATTTGATGTAATCATTTAGTAAAAATAGGATTTCTATTTATTTTTATTTTGGTTTGAAGATGGCGACGCAAAAAGGGAGATTTTGAAGATGGGACTTTCGCTATCTGCGATTTGCAATTTATGAAACTGCAAATTGTGATCTAACCTCTGTTTTGTAGGATGGATTGTGTGAACAGCCCTATTTAACTGATTCTTGATTTTCTTTTATCCGTTCTTTAATTTCAGATTATTTTCTTGAATTAAAGATTTAATTAAAGATCAAACCCTAGACCCATTTGAACCAAGATTGGTTCAAAATGTTTGGACCAAATCTAGGGTTTAAACAAGGCTGAAAGTCAGCCCTAATTTTCCAACTAATGGGCCTGAGGATTGATATTTAATTAAATGGTTAATTTGGCCCAACCTGTAAAGGCCCAGTTTTAAATAGTTAAAACTGTCAAAAGCCCACTTCAAAGGATAAAGCTTTATGGGCCGAACTGGGTAACCCTAATTTAGCCCATATACTTGGATAATATTAATGGTTAATATTATGGATTTAAAATGGGTTTCCAATGGGCTTTATAGATGATTAATTGATGATCAATTTATCCCTACATGAGATGTTTGGATGTGTGATGTGCTGCGTACATGGACCATGGTGTCCCTTTTGGTCATTGGATGACCTCCCTCAGTGGTAGGCCCAATACCTCATCAAGAGGTTACGTGTGGAACCCTAGCCGTTTTAAGGCCCACCAAAATCTAACTTTATGAAAATCAGTGGGAGCCACTTTGGTTTGACCTAAATCAAACTAGGGCATAATAATTGTTCCCTTCGGCTAATATGAGTGCAAGTAATAGGGAGATTCATCCGATGAACTCTCTAAAGGCCTTCCATTGTTAGCATGAGGATGGGTCCTTCAGTAATGAGGAAACACACCAGAAAATGGGTTATCCATTTGTTGTTGGGCTTGTCTAAGTGTTTCATAAGATGATAGGGGCGTCTTAGACTGATATGGGAGGGACTTCACTAGAAAATGGCAACTCTCTCATGGTACTTTGGCATTCAGGAATATGATGGGTAAGCACTCACTAGATAGAAAGGTTACCTGAAAATGACTCTGAACCTTGTCTGACAGAGGCCAAAGGGAAAACTCATACGATGAGTGGATATGATCCTTCACAGAAAGGTGGTGGGGTTATGCAGCTGAAATAGTTGGCTCCATGCACCCTATGTGATTTCCCACATTTCCAGAGACAATCCGTAGTCTCCGTTACTGAGAAAGGAGGGAAATCTCAGGGATAAATAAATGGAAATGGATTGTAGATTAAAATCCATATCAATGAAATGAACATGAATCAAATTAGCTTGTGGACTGATGTTTGCTCTTTTATCAGAAAATAGCAAATGAATCATTTGCAAAGTTTCTTGACGACAACAAGCTTAAGGGCCCAAACTATGCCGACTGGTACAGGAACCTTATGTTGGTCTTAACCTCTAAAAAGTTGGATAAGGTAGCCAAGAATACTGCCTCGGATTGTCCGGGAGATAGGGCTTCGGAGGCCCGTAGAAGAGAATACCAAGAATGGGAGGAGAAAAACTCCCTTGCCCGCTGCTACATCATTGCCTCTTTGGACAATCCAATTCAGAGGTAGTTCGTGTTAGACAGTTTTGTATGCCCTTAGCTTCAATCAAAATGATGTACTTTATGAATATATTGTAAATGAATAAAAGTGCATATTTGATTCTTGTTCCCTTGGTATATTTCTATGTAATACCCTTAAACTGGACACTTAATGAGACTCGTGTTAGTTTAGAATGTTCACAGCCAGTGGGTCGGTCTGGGGAGACCTATCCTAACAAGGCTGACACTGTGGTGCCACCAAGTCGGTTGGGGTGGCCTGTCTCAGCTACCAGGGTGAGACCCTAGGCACATACAGTGTGGGATTAATTGAATCTTTGAACTGGACCAGATTTCCAGTATTGCCTTGGACCTTGGAGATTGATGGGCAAAACTGGAAAGTTACACCCGACCCCTAGACTCAATTATGATACTACACTAGGTGTTGGATTGGGCTGTCTTTGATGTACCAATTAGTGAGATCCTTAGCGGGGGTCAAAACCTGGGTATGTTGGGACAGTCTGAGAATTCATCTGAGTGGGTGATCATTGTGACAGGATTAGCCCCTTTGTCGGACAAAGGTAATGATCGGGGATGCACTCTCACAGACGGAAACGATGACTACCGGCAGCCAATTTCAATCGTTGAGATTTGTTTTGCAAAATATATTTTATATGAGATATAAAAGTATATATATATTATGGTTCGAAATGTTTGCAAAAAGGTTTTAATTCTCAAGATCCATACTTGAGAGAGTGTGGCACTGTTCCTTGCAGCCGAGGGAGAGGTCCTCTCTTGTCAGGTAGTGTAAGATCATTATGGGCTGAGAGGTTAAGTGTAAGGCCATTGAGGTTAATACCTGATGGGATAATCTTGCATCTGCCACAGTCCCTGGGTGTTACAAGGTGGCTTGGCCCAGGGACCACTTAGGGTAATTGTTGGGCCCATAGAGCCCATCTAATGGGTTTCAGGGGGTGCATTGTCCACAACAGTGTATTCAGCCAGGCCTTGTAACAAAGGCTGGGCTGAACCAATGTGGTTCATGTGTAGATCAATGTTTGGGTCCCACGCCATACAAGGAAGCCCAACTGGGGAACAGTTTGGAAGGCTTAATAAATACATAACCCTAAATGGGCTTTAAGCCCATTTCAAACTGATCTAATTTGATTAGTCTTTAAGGGTGAATTCTGAGATAAGATCAGCTGATAGGATAGGGCCCACACCCTATCCACTCAGAGAGTCCAAGATCTAAATGAGATTTAGATTTGGAAACTTCCTAATTGGATTAGGAGCTAGCTGATCTAATCTACAAATAAGATAAGGATTATCCCTTATCTTGAAGGGACTTGTAATCTAGATATGATTTGGGTTAGCAACTCCTAATGGGATTAGGAGCTGATCCCTTTAAGTCTATAAAAGGAAGAGGGGGTGGCAGCCTTTAGACATCCAACAGACTCACCAGCAATAGTCTTGTCATCAAAGCTGAGATCACAGAAGAGAGAATTCTGCACTTTGCAAATACTCTCTAGCCGCCTCCTTCTTGCAGCCGCCGCCTATTGCAATTTGATCTCCATTCCTTGGGAGAAATCAAGATTGGATCTTGATTCCCATCTTTGGGAGAAAATTTGGTAGGAGTTGTATTCACAAGCCGCGTAGGTGATTCTTGGGAAGAATCAATTTCTTAGGAAGGATACTGTTGATTCTGCTCCACCTTGCACTACGCCATCTTTAGTGGGAGCAGATTTTGGTTTCTACCTTAGGTGTGAACACCTCCATTGAGAGATATTGTTTCTCTATATTAGGTATTATCTCTCTCTTCCCCTTTTGGTTCAGATCTGGTTCAGTTTATGGTTCAAGAATGATCCTTGAAAATATGATTTTCTAAATAGGGAATTCGATTCCCATTTGAAGGGAAAGAAAAATTTTTGAAATTCACCCCCTTTATTCCACAATCTTGGGCGTCCATGTGATGGATTTCCTATCCCTTCAGTTCAATCAGATCGAACTTTCCAAGGACGTATTGGATAGTCTCAGGACAATGTACAAAGAGCAAAATGGTTCTACTCAGTAGAAGGTCTTGAAACAGTTCATGATCGTGTATATGTCCCAGAGCCAACAAGTTCATGACCATTGTCTCTGGATGATGGGTTATATCAACGAACTAGAGGCTCTTGGATCCAACTAGATCTAGTAACAGAGATCGATGCTATTCTCAACTCTTTACCTCTATCCTTTAATCCATTCATCATGAACTACAACATGAACAAGCTGAATGTTAGCTTACAAGAACTCAACAATATGTTGCAGAGGGCCAAAGAATTGATTAAAAAGGATGAGCCCATTGCCATGCTTGTTGAAACTAACAAATCGGGCAAGAAAAGGAAGGCGAAGAGAAAGCCCCAGAAGAAGACTGCCAAATCCAAGAAGCAGAAGAAAGACAAAACATCGGATGCTTGTCACTTCTGCAAGAAGACCGGCCATTGGAAAAGGAACTGTCCTGCCTACCTGGAATCCAAGAAAGTAATTTTGAAACTTGTGTTATAGAAACAAATTTATTGGTAGATTCTGCGTCCTGGTGTATTGACTCCAGGGCTTCAACTCATGCGTGTAATTCATTGCAGGTGTTCAAGGTAAGCAGAAGGCTGAGTGAAGGAGAAGTCACACTCTATTTGGGGACTACTGCAACTGTTGCAGCCGCGGCCATAGGAACCGTGGAGTTACTTTTTAGAGAAGGATTTGTTGTACTAAAAGATTGTCTTTTTGTACAAAATTTAAGGAGAAATTTGATTTCTATCTCAAAATTATGTGCAGATGGTTATTCTGTCTTCTTTAGTAATAGGATTACTATTAAAAGAAACAACAGATTCATCACATATGGCGAACTGGAGAACGGTCTCTATGTTCTACATCCTTCTCTAGAAACTAACATAACCAAAACTACATCGACTGAAATCCCCAAGAAAAGAGCCCATGATACAGTTAATCCCACATGTCTGTGGCATTACCGACTTAGCCACATCGGTGTTGACTAAATCACAAGGTTGGTAAAGGATGGTCCTTTGGATTTTCTAACTATAGAAGATCTTTCCACCTGTGAGCCTTGCCTACAAGGTAAGATGACGAAACAACCATTTAATGGTAAGCCTAAAAGATGTACAGGCACACTTGACCTAATACATACTGATGTATGTGGTCCCTTGAGTGTTAGGACACGAAACCAACACATGTATTTCATCACCTTCATAGATGATTTCTCACGATATGGTTACGTGTACCTAATGAGACACAAGTCTGAATCCTTTGAAAAGTTCAAAGAGTTTAGACAAGAGGTCAAGAAATAGTTAGGGAAAGAAATTAAAGCCCTTCGATCAGATCGAGGTGGCAAGTATCTCTCTGACGAATTCAGGGACTACTTAAAGGACAATGGGATAGTATCACAATTAGCTCCTCCTGCTACACCACAACTTAACGGTGTTTCAGAGAGGAGGAATAGGACCTTATTGGATATGGTCCGGTCGCTTCTCATACACTCAGAGTTACCCACATCCTTTTGGGGTTACGTATTAGAGACTGTAATTCACGTGCTGAATTGGGTTCCAACCAAATCGGTTCCGAACACTCCATATGAACTTTGGACCAAAAAGAAACCAAGTGTAAGACACTTGAAGATTTGGGGTTGTCCAGCACACGTTAAAAGAACGAGTGTGGACAAGTTGGAATCCAAGACCAGTCGTTGCCTATTTTTAGGCTACCCAAAAGGCTCTGTAGGTTACCTATTCTATGACCCAAGTGAGCAGAAAGTGTTCTGTAGTCGAAATGCACAATTCATGCAAACCGATTTCATCCTGACCACCCATCGTCAAGAAGTTGTTCTTGATGAGGAGAGCTCAGGAGCAGTGGGAGATGTCCCATAATTTCCAGGTAGTAACCAACCTAGAAGATCCACTCAGGTATCTAGGCCATTAGAGACACTTGAAGATTTACGTGCTGAATAGGGTTCCAACCAAATCAGTTCCCGAGCACTCCATATGAACTTTGGAGCGGAGAGAAACCAAGTGTGAGACATTTGAAGATTTAGGGTTGTCTGGCACACATTAAAAGAGTGAACCCAGACAAATTGAAATCCCGAACCAGTTGTTGCTTATTTGTAGGCTACTCCAAAAGCTCAATGGGCTATCTATTCTATGAACCGGGAGAACAAAAAGTGTTCTGTAGTCGGAATGCCCATTTCTTGGAGGAGGATTACATACTAAACAATCATCGTCAAGAAATTGTTCTTGATGAGGAGAGCTTAGGAGTAGTGAGAGATGTCCCACATGTTCTAGGTAGTGACCAACCTAGAAGATCTACTCGGGTATCCAGGACACCAGTCCATTACGGTTATGACTAGGATAATTACCTGGTGGACGCCTTGACTAGTGAGGAGGATCCTGTGACTTATGAGGAAGCTATGTTGGACATAGATTCCCAGAAGTGGGTAGATGCCATGAGAGCTGAGATGGACTCAATGGAGGCTAGTGGAGTCTGGACTCTAGCAGATCCGCCTGTCGGGGTAAAAGTAATTGGTTGCAAATGGATCTATAAGAGGAAGAAGGGCACCGATGGCAATGTTGAGACCTACAAGGCTCACTTGCTGGCGAAAAAGCATACTCAGAAAGAGGGCATTGATTATGAGGAAACCTTTTCGCCTGTGACCATGCTTAAATCCATTAGGATCCTGCTTGCTATAGTAGCATACCATGACTATGAGATTTGGCAAATGGATATCAAAACCGCATTCCTGAGTGGAGATCTTACTAAGATATCTATATGCAGCAGCCGCAAGGCTTCATAGCTGCGGGTCAGGAAAACATGGTATGTAAACTAAATAGATGCATATATGGACTTAAGCAAGACTATAGGATTTGGAACATCTGGTTTGAGTCTGTCGCCAAAATGTTTGACTTTGAGCAAAATCCGGATGAGCCCTGTGTTTACAGGAAGACCAGTGGAGACCAGGTTATGTTCTTGGTTTTGTATGTAGACAACATTCTACTCATTGGGAATGATGTAGGAATGTTGACTACGGTGAAAGTGTGTCTTTCACAACAATTTTCCATGAAAGATCTTGGAGAAGCCTCCTATATACTGGGTCTTCGACTCTATAGAGATAGATCGAAGCGGATAATAGGATTATCCCAATCTTCTTACATTGACAAAATTGTCAAAAAGTACAGTATGGAGAACTCCAAGAAGGGAAACGTAGGGAGCATCATATATGCCATGATGTGCACTCTTCAAGAAGATGTTTCCTAATACATCTGAGCAGATCGAGGACATGAAGAATGTTCCCTATGCCTAAACCATAGGGAGCATCATGTATGCCATGCTGTGCACTCGCCCCAAAACTGATTTTCAATTCCATAATTAATCAAGGAAAGATCTAAAATTAATATTTCTGATTTTTAGACAATCATAAATCAGTCATGGATTGTTCGCACCACCTGCAAAACAGAGGTTAGTCACTAGGGTTGCTGTTTCATAAACTGCAAAATGCAGAATGCGATCCCTCCATTTGCAAATCTCCAGCACTGCCGTCTTCTTCAATCAAGAAAATAAAATAAAACAAAAATCCTATTTCTATTAATTAATTATATCCTTGATTGAATCCTATACATTCAGTCTACAAAAATAAAAAAAAATTATTTTACAGACCGAATTGAATAGAAATTACAAAAAGAGAATGCACAGACAATCTGCACCAATTCTGCACTTCGATCACCAGGTACGAACAGTACATTAAATCAAGAAATAAATAAAGAACAATTCTAAATAAATTTTAGATTAAAAAAAAAATTTCAGATCAATCGCCCTCAACAAGAAACAATTTCTTGAAACAAAACAGCAAACTGCGCAATACCGGGATAGAATAGCTTCTACCGAATTGTGCATGTTCAGATCTAATCTTTTGGTTCAAGATTCAAACCTGTGGCTCTGATACCACTGAAAGGGATGGTAGGATCCATCCTATAGACGCCAAAACTGTTGCGGAATGGGTGGTCAAATTTCAAAAATTTCCTACCTTCCTTCCAACTGGGAATCGTATTCCCTGATTTTAGAATCAAAATTCAAGGATCCTACTTGAACCAAACCAGACCAGATTTAAACCAAAAGAGAAGGGAGTGATTATACCTAATCCAGAGAAGTAATATCTCCCAAAGTTGGTGTTCACGCCCAAAGAAGACACCAAGATCTGCTCCTGGTGAAGATGACACAGCAACTATGGAACAGAACCAGCAGACTGCGTCCTATGCACTAAATCCTTCACTAGAATCCTTTGGAATCAATGAGCACCGAACTGAATCAGCCTTTCAGTAAAGACTGATATCAAGAACTCTTTCTTGATCTTTCCATCTCAGAGAGATCGAACTGGTGGTGATTGGTGGCGGCTGATGGAGAAGAGAACTAGAGAAGAAAGTGGCAAACTGCCTTTCCTCCTCTAGGGTTTCTAAGATCTAATCTTTAGAATGCATGTGTGTTCTCTGCAAAATCCCTTGGGTTCGAATTGTAGTGATTCGAACTAAGGTTTTCCTCCTCTTTCTTAATGATTAAGAAAACCTCCTAATCATATTTGGAGTTGCCCTTATCCAAATTTGTATTTGGATTAGGACTCTTCTTAATCTTATCTACAGATTAGATCAGCTTTTGAGCTTAACCTAATCTCAGATCTGCCCCTCAAGTGGCTGATCAAATCAGCCTAGTTCGAAATGGGCTTTAGGACCAATATGAATCAAGTGCTCAATAGTCTTCCATACTGCTGCTCAGTTGGGCTTCTTTGTATAGCATGGGACCCAAGCATTGATCTACACACCAGCCACATGGGTTCGGCCTAACCTCTGTTACAAGGCCTAGCTGAATTCACTGGAAAGCCCAGTGAACCCCCTGAGCCCATCACATGGACCCTATGGGCCTCACACTTACACTAAGTGGTCCCTAGGCCAAGCCAATTTATAAAAACCCAGGGACTGTGGGCAGATACAAGATTAGCCCATCAGGTATTATCCCAAATGGCCTTACACTTAACCTCTCAACCCATAATGATCAAGCACTGCCCGACAAGAGAGGACTTCTCCCTCGGCTGTAAGGAACAGTGCTGCACTCTCTACTCACATGGATCCCGGGATTTAAAACTATTTGCAAACATTTTAAGTCCATATATATCTATATATCATATATGTATAATTTGCAAAACAAATTTCAATGATTGAAATCAATTGCTGGAAATTTGGTTTCCATTAGAGAAAGTGCATCCCCAACCATTACCTTTGTCTGACAAAGGGGCTGATCTCGTCACTATGATCACCCACTCAGATGAATTCTTAGACTGTTCCAACATACCCAGGTTTTGACCCCTGCTAAGGATCTCATTTATTGGCATATCAAAGATAGCTTTGCTAGACAGTTTTGTATGCCCTTAGCTTCAATCAAAATGATGTACTTTATGAGTTTATTGTAAATGAAAAAAAGTGCATATTCGATTCATGTTCCCTTGATATGTTTCTGTGTAATACCCTTAAATTGGACACTTAATGAGACTCGTGTTAGTTTAGAATGTTCACAGCGAGTAGGTCGGTCTGGGGAGACCCATCCTGACAAAGCTGACACTGTGGTGCCACCAAGTCGGTTGGAGTGGCTTGTCTCAGCTACCGGGGTGAGACCCTAGGCACAAACAGAGTAGGATTAATTGAATCTTTGAACTGGACCAGACTCGATTATGATACTGCATTGGGCGTCGAATTAGGCTATCTTTGATGTACCAATCAGTGAGATCCTTAGCGGGGGTCAAAACCTAGGTATGTTGGGACAGTCTAAAAATTCATCTGAGTGGGTGATCATAGTGATAGGATCAGCCCTTTTGTCGGACAAAGGTAATGATCGGGGATGCAGTCTCACAGATGGAAACCAAGACTACCGGCAACCGATTTCAATCATTGAGATTTGTTTTGCAAAATATATTTTATATGAGATATAAAAGTATATATATTATGGTTTCTAAAAGGATTGCAAAAGGTTTTAATTCCCGGGATCCATATAAGAGAGGTCCTCTCTTGTTGGGCAGTGCAACACTGTGATCTAACCTCTGTTTTGCTGGATGGATTGTGCAAACAACCCTGTTTAACTGATTCTTGTTTTTCTTTTATCAGTTATTTAATTTTAGATTATTTTCTTGAATTAAAGATTTAATTAAAGATCAAACCTTAGACCCATTCAAACAAAGATCGGTTCAAATTGTTTGGACCAAATCTAGGGTTTAGTCAAGGCTGAAAGTCCATCCTAATTTTTCCCACTAATGCGCCTGAGGATTGATATTTAATTAAATGGTTAATTCAGCCCAACCTGTAAAGGTCCAGTTTTAAATAGTTAAAACTGCTAAAAGCCCACTTCAAAGGATAAAGTTATATCGGCCGAACTGGGTAACCCTAATTTAGCCCATATACCTAGATAATATTAATGGTTAATATTATGGATTTAAATTGGGCTTCCAATGGGCCTTACAAATAATTAATTAATTGGATCAATTTATCCTTTCATGAGATGTATGGATGTGTGATGTGCTGCGTAAATGGGCCATAAGGGCTTGGCCCATGCTCATTCGACAGTGGCTCTTGCGCACACCATGGCTGAATGCACATCATTGCCATAGTGTCCCTTCTGGTCATTGGATGACCTCCCTCAGTGGTGGGCCCCACACCTCATCAAGAGGTTACGTGTGGAACCCTAGCCGATTTAAGGCCCACCGAAATCTGGCTTTAAGAAAGTCGGTGAGAGCCACTTTGGTTTGACCTAAATCAAACTAGGGCGTAATTATTTATTCCCTCCAGCTAATATGAGTGCAAGTGATAGGGAGATTCATATGATGAACTCTCTAAAGACCTTCCATCATTAGCATGAGGATGGATCCTTCAGTAATGAGGAAACGCATCAGAAAATGGGCTATCCATTTGCTGTTGGGCTTGTCTAAGTGTTTCATGGGATGATAGGGGCGTCATAGACCGATGTGGGAGGGGCTTCACCAGAAAATGGGAACTCTCTCACGGTACCTTGGCATTCACGAACATGATGGGTGAGCATTCACTAGACAGAAAGGTTTACCTGAAACCGGCTCTGAACATTGTTCGATAGAGGTCAAAGGAAAAACTCATATGATGAGTGGATCTGACCCTTCACAGAAAGGTGGTGGGGATATGCAGCTGAAACAGTTGGCTCCATTTACCATATGTGATTTCCCACATTTCTAGAGACAACCCGTAGTCTCCGTCACTAAGAAAGGAGGGAAATCTCAGAGATGTATAAATGGAAATGGATCATAGATTAAAATCCATATCTATGAAATGATCATGAATCAAATTAGGTTAAGGATTGATATTTGCTCTTTTATCAGAAAATGACAAACGAATTATTTGCAAAGCTTCTTGACGACAACAAGCTTAAGGGCCCAAACTATGCTGACTGGTACAGGAACATATGCTGGTCCTAGCTTCTGAAAAGCTAGACAAAGTGGCAAAAAATCCTGCCCCTGAGCATCATGGTGACAGGGCTTCTAAGGCTCAATGGAGAGACTATTAGGAATGGGAGGAGAAAAGCTCCCTTGCCCATTGTTACATCATTGCCTCCTTGGACAACCTAATACAGAGGCAGTTCGATCAGATCAAACATACCAAGGACATATTGGACAGTTTATGAGATTGAAAAGAACCCTATTTTTGTCCCCTAATTTTCATCTTTTTCATTATTTTAACACTTAAATGCACTCATTACTCTTGTATTTCGATTCAGGGCAATAATGAAGGCAATTGGAAGGAAACATGCCAATTCGGGCGATTTTGCATAGTTTCGGCGATAGTCAGTGATCTGGGCCTAACTCATAATTCCGGACTCCGAATTGGACAATTCAAGAAGCATTAGAAAGAAAAACGAAAGGCCCACAACTTTTATGTTTTGGGCATTGACTGGTTCGGTCCGAATCGAGTATGAAACTTGGCCCGAAGTCGGAGCAATGTCGCAGCCAGGCCCATTTAACAGCTGAAGCCCAACTCGTAGAAGAACCTGGAAGCAGCCCAAGTAGCAGAGAAGCCCAACTCGGATACAAGAGTCTAGAGTCCTAATTCGAATGTAATCTCCCAAGAGGGAGAGAGTCTTATTAGATCTAAACTTTGAATGTAATCCTATAAGGATAAGAAGGTTGGGGATTAGATAAGAGATATGATAGGATTAGTTCAAAGAAGATAAGATCAAGACTCCCTAAAGATAAGATGATCTCCTAGAAGGAGTTAGAAAACAGCCCTCTCCATTGGCTATATAAAGAGGGGGGCGAACCAGCTCTAGCATCACTCATTCCAAGATCCAAGAGATCATCAAGAGGCCAAGAAGCTCAAGAAGGTAGTTCGGCTATGGAGAAGAAAAGCATGGAGATTGCGCAGATCATGAGTAGCTAAGCTTCTTTTTCTGGTTCAAGGGGGAGGTTCGATTGTGTCATTGTGAGGTTCTGTAGTTACTTTATTTTCTTGCTTTCTAATTCATGTATTCATTGATTCATGTGCATGTTTTTTTTGGACATTGATGTTAATTAGTTTGACAACTGAATTAATGTTAATTTTCCTATTGCTATCCATGATTTCGGTAATCCGTAATTGTCACGAATAATGGTACAAGTAACAATTAGGTTTATATCTTTTTGGGTCAATTGTTCGTGACAGCCTTTGACCAACATTTTATCATGGTTCAACCTAAAGGAATCGATGGAACAAAATTCAATAATTGCAGCTATCTCAATTATTGTTATTTTGGTTTAACTGTTTTCACAAATCTTAATGCTATCATTGTTTAACATGGAACGCTATCGTACCCAGTTGAATGGTGATAAGTGTTGATCGAATGCTGGGTTTGGTCAACTGAATTAGGAAAACACAAGGTTTATTATGGCTATCCTAGTAAATATAAGGTTAAATGCTTGAATTGCAAGAATGCTGAATTGTACCTAGGATCGATGGCCAATCGATTCAACCTGAACCCTTGAACCAGAATTCGGTAAGATTGATTTTTCTCTTGTTTGTTTAAGTGTTTTCTTATTCTTTTAATTCTAGTTAATAAATTTCCCCACTCAATTATAGTATCCATTCGGCTAAGAGGTTACTGATTTGCTCCCTATGGGATTCGACCTAGTACCACTTTTACTACAAATATCTTATTGTGGGACTAATAATAATTTTGAGGGCTTCGACAAACCCATTAAAATTTTGGCACCGTTGCCGGAGAGCAACGTTAATTTCTTAGTTATTACCTTCTTTTGTTAATCTTCTTGTTTATGACTCTTGCTTCTCAATGAGGTGAAATTCAGTACAACCCCGAAATTGAGAGGACCACCCGTCGTTTAAGGAAGGAGGCAAAGCAAAGGAAGGATCGCTCACCTAAAAGGGTGAACTCAGATATCGATCTACCCACTTGTGATTTTCCCATCTTCGAAGAAATAGAAAGAATGGCTGACAAAGAGAGGACATTAAGGGAATTGGCTACACCAATTATGAACCAACAACCCTTATGCATCACGTACCCCACTCTTGAGGTAGTCTTTGAACTCCAATCTAGTTTGATTCAATTATTACCTCTGTTTCATGGTTTCTCAGGTGAGGACCCTCACAAACATCTAAAGGAATTTCATGTCATCTGTTCAAGCATGAAACCCCATGGTATGACCGAGGACCAGGTAAAACTCATAGTCTTTCCATTTACTTTAAGAGATAAAGCAAAGGATTGGTTGTATATTCTCCCTCCTGGTTCTGTACGCACATGGGATGAAATGAATAGGATATTTTTAGATAAATATTTTCCTACGTCCTGGGCTGCGAATATAAGAAAAGAAATATGTGGAGTTCGACAGTTTGGTGGTGAGGCATTATATGAATGTTGGGAAAGGTTTAAGCAACTTGTTGCTAGTTTTCCCCACCACCAAATTTCTGAACAATTGTTAATCCAATACTTCTATGAAGGGCTTCAGCCCATGGATAGAAGTATGGTCGATGCAGCCAGCGGAGGAGCTCTAGTGAACAAGACACCTGAAGCGGCCAAGGAATTAATCTCCAATATGGTCAAAAATTCTCAGCAATTCGGTACAAGGACAGACGGTACCATTAGAAGTGTTAATGAGGTAAGCCATGCAAATTTAGAAAACCAGATTTCTGATTTAACTGCTTTGGTTAAGCAGCTCACAGCAGGACAGTTACAAACTGCCAGGGTGTGTGGTATCTGTTCGATCCCTGAACATCCTACGGACATGTGTCCATCATTACAAGATGGCCCGATGCAGCAAGTCAATGCCGTGGGAGGATTCCCGGGCCAGCCCCAACGAAAGTATGATCCTTACTCCAATCATTACAATCCGGGGTGGAGAGATCATCCAAACTTAAGCTACGGGACCCAATGAGGAAAGCAGAAATATCAGCCCCAATTTTTCAATCGACAGCCCCAGTTTTCAACACCCATCACAGTGCAAGGCCAACCCCCAAATTCAGGTATGTCTTTGGATGATATAGTTAAGGCTCTCGCTACTAATACTCAGCAATTTCAGCAGGAAACGAGAGCTAGCATTCAGAATTTGGAGAACCAAATTAGCCAACTTGTCACTTCCATCAGCAAGTTGGAAGCGCAGAACTCCGAGAAACTACCATCACAAACGGTAGTTAATCCGAAAGAGAATGCAAGTGCGATGGTGTTGAGAAGCAGAAGAGAGTTGCAGTCCCAACCAAGTTCACCATCGAAGGCAGCCAAAGAAGAGGAAGGACAAGGGTCAAACAACAGCCCCATTGAGGTAAAATCGGACCCCCCTCTCCCTAAGGTTACTAATGTTGTACCACCTTTTCCTAGCAGGTTGGCAAGTTCAAAGAAAGAGGAATATGAACAAGAAGTGTTAGAAACCTTCAGGAAGGTGGAGATCAACATTCCCTTGCTAGATGCAATAAAACAAATCCCTAAATATGAAAAATTTTTGAAAGAGTTATGCACTAACAAGAGGAGGCTGCGAATTGATGAAAAGGTAAGAGTGGGAGAGAACGTTTCAGCCGTGATCAAGAGGACCCTGCCAGAAAAGCGTTCTGATCTAGGTATGTTTACCCTACCCTGTGTGATTGGCAATAAACGAATCGAGCATGCCTTGCTGGACTTAGGTGCATCTATTAATGTCATGCCATACTCGATTTATTGTGCATTGAGACTAGGTCCGTTAAAAGAGACTAGAGTTGTTATTCAATTGGCTGATCGTTCTAATGCATACCCAGAAGGGATTGTTGAGGATGTATTAGTGCAGGTTAACGATTTGATCTTTCCAGCTGATTTTTACATCCTGAAGATGGAAGAAGACATAGCCACGAGTTCAGCTCCACTTCTATTAGGTTGGCCATTCATGAAAATGGCCAAAACCAAAATAGATGTGGACAAGGGTACCCTCTCTGTCGAGTTTGATGGAGAGATTGTTAAATTTAATATTTTTGATGCAATGACATATCCTAGTGAGTGTCATTCGATCTGCTCTATTGATATTATCGATTCAATTGTGCAGGAAGTCTTTGGAGAGGAGGACATGGATGATGAGTTGGAATATAAGGCACAATCAGACAGGGAGGAGGAGATCAATGCATCCTATGATACTCCGGAACCTGAACAGGAGGTAAGTACTTCTGATGTTCAATCGAAGGTTTCTCACACAAGGTTGCTGTCCTCTGTTTTGCAGGCTCCGGAGCTGGAACTAAAGACCCTACCTGATCACTTAAAATATGCATACTTGGGCGAAAAAGAGACACTGCCTGTCATCATTGCAAAAAGGTTGACTGAGGAGCAAGAGGAGAGGCTCATCAAAGTCCTAAAGGACCATAAGGAGGCGATTGGCTGGACCCTAGCCGACATAAAAGGGGTCAGCCCCTCGATTTGCATGCATATGATCCTTTTGGAAGATGATGCCAAACCAGTTAGAGAACCACAAAGGAAACTCAACCCGGTAATGAAAGAGGTAGTAATGAAAGAGGTGCTTAAACTATTAGATGAAGGGATAATTTATCCAATTTCAGATAGCAAATGGGTAAGTCCTATTCATGTTGTGCCTAAGAAAACTGGGATGACTGTAGTAAAAAATAAAAATAATGAACTAATTCCCATGAGGGTACAAGGTGGCTGGCGAATGGTAATAGATTTTCGAAAGCTCAACTTGGCCACTTGGAAGGACTATTTTCCCCTACCCTTCATTGATCAGATGCTAGAGAGGCTAGCAGGTATGGCTTTCTTCTGTTTTCTCGATGGATTCTCCGGGTATTATTAGATTGTTATTGCGCAGGAGGACCAAGAGAAAACGACATTCACTTGTCCATTCGGCACCTTCGCCTACAGACGAATGCCCTTTGGTTTGTGTAACGCTCCGGGCACTTTTCAAAGATGCATGATGAGCATATTTTCTATTGAAAAATCACTGAAGTGTTCATGGATGATTTTACTGTTTATGGTGATTCATTTGATGACTGCTTGAATAGTTTAAGTAAAATTCTGAATAGGTGTGTGGAAACAAATCTTGTCTTAAACTATGAAAAATGTCATTTTATGGTGAAGGAGGGTATTGTGTTGGGACATGTAGTTTCAGCCAGAGGAATAGAAGTCAACAAGGCAAAAACTGATTTAATTATGAGTTTACCCTACCCTACAAATGTTAGGGAGGTTCATTCTTTTCTTGGACATGCAGGCTTTTATCACAGGTTCATCAAAGATTTTTCAAAAATTGCCCTACCATTGTCCAGTTTGCTGCAAAATGATGTGCCTTTCGATTTTGATGATGAGTGCAAGGAAGCATTTAACAAGCTTAAAAATTTATTAACCATTGCACCCATCATTCAACCACCCAATTGGAATTTGCCTTTTGAAATCATGACGGATGCAAACAATTATGCAGTAGGGGCTGTTCTAGGGCAGCGAATAAATGGGAAGAGCCATGTCATTCACTATGCTTCCAAAATGTTGAATGTTGCACAGAGCAATTACACAACCACTGAAAAAGAGCTATTAGCTATTGTGTTTGCTTTAGACAAATTTAGGTCATATTTGCTTGGCTCTAAGGTGATTGTTTTTTCTGACTATGCAGCTTTGAGATACCTACTAGCAAAGAAGGAGTCAAAACCGAGGCTGATAAGGTGGATACTCTTGCTCCAAGAATTCGATCTAGAAATCAAGGATCGAAGGGGAGCTGAAAATTTGGTGGCTGATCACCTAAGTAGGTTGGTGAAAGACGATGACTCCTCTCCCATCTGTGAGTTGTTTCCTGATGAGCAGTTGTTCCACATGAGAGGTATGACTCCATGGTATGCTGACATTGTGAATTACTTGGTCATGGGAATTTTGCCTAATGACCTTAGTAGACCCATAAAGAATAAAATCAGGTATGAGGTGAAATATTATGTATGGGATGAACCCTACCTATGGAAATTTTGTTCTGACCAAATGATTAGGAGATGTGTCCCTGAAAAGGAGCAGATGTCGATTCTAAGGTTTTGTCATAATTACGCTTGTGGGGGCCATTTTGGGCCAAAGAGGACTGCTCGAAAAGTCTTGGATAGTGGGCTATATTGGGCCACCCTATTTAGAGATGCCTACTTGTTTTGTAAAAACTGTGGAAGATGTCAACAAACAGGTACACTATCTTGCAGGAATGAGATGCCCCAAACCCCCATTCTTATATGTGAAATATTTGATGTTTGGGGCATTGATTTCATGGGACCCTTCCCCCCCTCTTGTGTTTTTTCTTACATACTTTTGGCAGTCGATTATGTCTCAAAATGGGTGGAAGCCAAAGCCACAAAAACTGATGATTCTAAATGTGTTGTAGGGTTTATAAAGTCTAACATCTTCAGTAGGTTTGGCATTCCTCGAGCCATCATAAGTGATCAAGGGACCCATTTTTGCAATAGAACAGTTGAAGCCTTGTTGAGAAGATATGGGGTGCATCATCGAATTGCCACTGCTTATCACCCCCAGACTAACGGGCAAGCTGAAATTTCCAATAGAGAGGTAAAGTCTATCTTGGAAAAGATAGTGAATCCAGGAAGGAAGGATTGGAACCTACGCCTAGATGATGCTCTCTGGGCATATCGGACAGCTTACAAGACTCCAATAGGTATGTCCCCTTACAGGTTAATTTTTGGCAAATCTTGCCACTTGCCGGTGGAAATTGAACATAGGGTCTATTGGGCAATCAAGCAATGCAACATGAATATGGAAGAAGCAGGGAAGGAAAGGAAGCTCCAGTTGCAAGAGCTGGAAGAGTTGAGGTTAGAGGCATACGAGAATTCCAAAATCTACAAAGAAAAGACCAAATCGTTCCATGACAATGCACTCTTAAGAAAACAATTTAAAATTGGACAAAAGGTCTTATTGTATAATTCTCAACTTCAACTCATGTCAGGTAAGCTGTGTTCTAGGTGGATGGGTCTGTTTATTATGACTAATGTTTTTCCCTATGGTGCAGTAGAGATCAAAAGTCTCGACACAGGTAAGATCTTCAAGGTGAATGGACATCGATTGAAGTTGTTCCACGAGGATGCAAATGTCCCCTCTACGGTAGACATCTCGTTGGACATTCCTCGGTATTCATTGGATTAAAGGAGCAAAAAGAGGACGTCGAGCATAACGACGTTAAACAATTGTGCTTGTGGGAGGCAACCCATTGTGTTTAGCTAATTTCATTATTTTGTTTGATTTTAATTTTTTTTAGCAGGAACCCAACAAGACAAACAGGGAAGTACCCCCAAATCCTTCTACTTTATGCATAATCACATACGTTGCGGACAATGTATAGCTTAAGTGTGGGGGGATTAGGGAAATCTGATGAAAATTTGAGATACCTTACCTTCTTAAAAGTTCTGCTCCCTGGAAGCATATCCTTGAATGGTTTCAACTTATCAAGAATCATGTGCTTAGGCTGAATAGATAAGATAGGATGCAAGCATGACTAACTGAATCTTTCTTAGCTACATATGGTACATCATGATTTTAATCGATCAATAGGCAAGATGCATAAGGGTTTGATTGATTTCACATAATTATCTGTCAAACTTGGGTTGATTATTCTAGAACTTGCTGTGTTAGGCATATAGAGACCACGATCAATGAATTCATGAATCAGGTAGTGAAACCCTGTGATTCTTGTGAAAAAAAAATCGTGACTAATGTGAGACGGAGCATAAAATGCACTCACATCTAGAAATGAAAGCAAGTGTGAGATGGAGCATAAAATGTACTCACATCTTGAAAAGAAGACAAGGGTGAGATGGAGCATAAAATGCACTCACCCTAGAACCCCAACCCCATTCTCACCTTCAGATCCTAGGAATTCACACTAAGTGGTGGAGATGTGATACATAGCAAGATTATGGAAATAAGCACACCTTGTTTTGATTCAAAGGAAAATAATTGCATCTGGCTGAATTGGTTTATTAAAAGCAATGAGCACCCGTGCAGTCCAAGGAGTTTCAGCCCTCGAAGGCTTGTCTCCTTGACTATCGATTTAACTTGGGACCATGAGGAATGGTGATTTGCGATCGCTCTTGGACAAGAAAAAGGGGAGAAAGAGATGAAAAGGGAAAGGTTACCAAGTCTGAACTAAAGCATGCAATGAACCAGGCCTCATGTAGAGAAAAATAAATATTGAAAATCAGTAGTTGTTTTCTTTTGTGAGTTTTTGCCTTGCCCAAGGACGAGCAAAGTTTAAGTGTGGGGGGATTTTATGAGACTAAAAAGAACTCTATTTTTGTCCCCTAATTTTCAACTTTTTTCATTATTTTAACAGTTAAATGCACTCATTACTCTTGTATTTCGATTCAGGGCAATAAAGAAGGCAATTGGAAGAAAACATGCCAATTCGGGCGATTTTGCACAGTTTCGGCGATAGTCAGTCATCTGGGACTAACTCACAATTCCGGACTCCGAATTTGGCAATTCAAGAAGCATTAGAAAAAAAAACGAAAGGCCCACAAGTTTTATGTTTTGGGCATTGACTGGTTCGGTCCGCATCGAGTACAAAAGTGGGCCCGAAGTCGGAGCAACGTCACAGCCAGGCCCATTTAACAGCTGAAGCCCAACTCGCAGATGAACCTGGAAGCAGCCAAAGTAGCAGAGAAGCCCAACTCGGATACAAGAGTCTAGAGTCCTAATTTGAATGTAATCTCCCAAGAGGGAGAGAGTCTTATTAGATCTAAACTTTGAATGTAATCCTATAAGGATAAGAAGGTTGGGGATTAGATAAGAGATATGATAGGATTAGTTCAAAGAAGATAAGATCAAAACTCCCTAAAGATAAAATGATCTCCTAGAAGGAGTTGGAAAACAGTCCTCTCCATTGGCTATATAAAGAGGGGGGCGAACCAGCTCTAGCATCACTCATTCCAAGATCCAAGAGATCATCAAGAGGCCAAGAAGCTCAAGAAGGTAGTTCAGCTATGGAGAAGAAAAGCGTGGAGATTAAGCAGATCATGAGTAGCTAAGATTCTTTTTCTGGTTCAAGGGGGAGGTTCGATTGTGTCATTGTGAGGTTCTGTAGTTACTTTATTTTCTTGCTTTCTAATTCAAGTATTCATTGATTCTTGTGCATATTTTTATTGGACATTGATGTTAATTAGTTTGACAACTGAATTAATGTTGATTTTCCTATTGCTATCCATGATTTCGGTGATCAGTAATTGTCACGAATAATGGTACAAGTAGCAATTAGGTTGATATCTTTTTGGATCAATTGTTCATGACAGCTTTTGACCAAAGTTTTGTCATGGTTCAACCTAAAGGAATCGATGGAACAAAATTCAATAATTGCAGCTATCTCAATTATTGTTATTTTGGTTTAACTGTTTTCACAAATCTTAATGCTATCATTGTTTAACATGGAACGCTATCATACCCAGTTGAGTGGTGATAAGTGTTGATCGAATGCTGGGTTTGGTCAACTGAATTAGGAAAACACAAGGTTTATTATGGCTATCCTAGTAAATATAAGGTTAAATGATTGAATTGCAAGAATGCTGAATTGTACCTAGGATCGATGGCCAATCGATTCAACCCAAACCCTTGAACCAGAATTCGGTAAGACTGATTTTTCTCTTGTTTGTTTAAGTGCTTTCTTATTCTTTTAATTCTAGTTATTAAATTTCCCCACTCAATTATAGTATCCATTCGGCTAAGAGGTTACTGATTTGCTCCCAGTGGGATTCGACCTAGTACCACCTTTACTGCAAATATCTTATTGTGGGGCTAGTACTAATTTTGAGGGCTTTGACAAACCCGTCAATAGTCTCAGGACGATGTATGCAGAGCAGAATCATTCTACTCAACAAAAGGTCTTGAAACAGTTCATGACCGCACAAATGTCGAAGGGCCAACAAGTTCACGACCATTATCTTCGGATGATGGGATATAACAACGAACTGGAGGCTCTTGGATTTATGTTGGACCTTGCGACCTAGATAGATGGTATCCTTAATTCTTTGCCTCCTTCCTTTAATCCATTCATCATGAACTATAAATTGAACAAGCTGAATGTCAGCTTGCAAGAGCTCAACAATATGTTGCAAAGAGCCGAAGAACTAATTAGAAAGGATGAGCCTGTAGCTATCCTTGTTGAAGCTAGCAAGATGGGCAAGAGAAAGAGGAAGGCAAAGAAGCCTCAAAAGAAAGCCACAAAGGGTAAGAAGTAGAAGAAAGACAAAGCATCAGATGCTTGTCACTTTTGCAAAAAGACCGGCCACTGGAAAAGGAACTATCTTGCCTACATGGAATCCAAGAAAGGTAATTTCGAAACTTGTGTTATAGAAACTAATTTATTGGTAGCTTCTGCATCCTGGTGTATTGACTCCGGGGCTTCAACTCATGCGTGTAACTCACTACAGGGGTTCAAGGTAAGCAGAAGGCTGAGTGAAGGAGAAGTCACACTCTACTTGGGGACTAATACAACTGTTGCAGCCGCGGCCATAGGAACCATGGAGTTAATTTTTAGAGAAGGAAAAATTGTACTGAAAGATTGTCTTTATGTACAAAATTTAAGGAGAAATTTGATTTATGTTTCAAAACTGTGTGCAAATGGTTATTCTGTCTTCTGTAGTAATACGATTACAATTAAAAAAATAACATATTCATCGCATACGTTGAACTAGAGAACGGTCTCTATGTTCTCCATCCTTCTCTAGAAACTAACATAACTGAAACTATGTCGGCTGAAATCCCCAAGAAGATAGCCCATGATACAGTTAATCCCACGTGTCTGTGGCATTACCGACTTGGCCACATCAGTGTTGACCAAATCACAAGGTTGGTAAAGGAGGGTCCTTTGGATTTTCTAACTGTAGAAGATCTTCCCACCTGTGAGCCTTGCCTACAAGGAAAGATGACAAAATGGCCATTTAACGGTAAGCCTAAAAGATGTACAGGCACACTTGACCTAATACATACTGATGTATGTGGTCCCCTGAGTGTTAGGACATGGAATCAACACATGTATTTCATCACCTTCACAGATGATTTCTCACGATATGGTTACGTGTACCTAATGAGACACAAGTCTGAATACTTTGAAAAGTTCAAAAAGGATAGACATGAGGTCGAGAAATAGTTAGGGAGAGAAATTAAAGCCATTCGATCTGATCGAGGTGGCGAGTATCTCTCTGACAAATTCAGGGACTACTTAAAGGACAATGGGATAGTATCACAATTAGCTCCTCTTGCTACACCACAACTTAACGGTGTTTCAGAGAGGAGGAATAGGACCTTATTTGATATGGTCCGGTCACTTCTCATACACTCAGAGTTACCCACATCCTTTTGGGGTTCCAACCAAATCGGTTCCGAACACTCCATATGAACTTTGGACCGGAAAGAAACCAAGTGTCAGACACTTGATGATTTTGGGTTGTCCAACACACGTTAAAAGAATGAGTGCAGACAAGTTGGAATCCAAGACCAGTCATTGCCTATTTGTAGGCTACCCAAAAGGCTCTGTAGGTTACCTTTTCTATGACCCAAGTGAGCAGAAAGTGTTCTGTAGTCGAAACGCCCAATTCTTGGAGACCAATTACATCCTTGACACCCATCGTCAGGAAATTGTTATTGATGAGGAGAGCTCAGGAGCAGTGGGAGATGTCCCACAAGTTCCAGGTAGTGACCAACCTAGAAGATCTACTCGGGTATCCAGGCCACCAGTCCATTATGGTTTTGACCAGGATAATTAATTGGTGAAAACCTTGACTAGTGAGGAGGATCCCATGACTTACGCGGAAGCTATGTTGGGCATAGATTCCTAGAAGTGGGTGGAGGCCATGAGAGCAGAGATGGACTCAATGGAGACCAATGGAGTCTGGACTCTAGTAGATTCACCCTCTGGGGTAAAAGCAATCAGTTACAAATGGATTTACAAGAGGAAGAAGGGCCCCGGTGGTAGGGTTGAGACCTTCAAAGCTCGTCTGGTGGCGAAAGGGTACACTCAGAAAGAGGGCATCGATTATGAGGAAACCTTTACACCTGTGGCCATTAGGATCCTGCTAGCTGTAGCAGCATACCATGATTATGAGATTTAGCAGATGGATGTCAAAATTGCATTCCTGAATGGAGATCTTACTGAAGATATTTATATGCAGCAGCCGCAAGGCTTCATTGCTGTAGGTAAGGAAAATATGGTATATAAACTCAATAGATCCATTTATGGACTTAAGCAAGCTTCTAGAAGTTGGAACATCCGTTTTGACTCTGCTGTCAAATCGTTTGACTTCGAGCAGAATCCGGATGAACCCTGTGTTTACAGGAAGTATAGTGGAGATAAGGTTACCTTCTTGGTTCTGTATGTAGATGACATTCTACTTATTGGGAATAAAGTAGGAATGTTGATTATAGTGAAATTATGGCTTTCACAGCAATTCTCCATGAAAGATCTGGGAGAAGCCTCCTATATACTGGGTCTTCGACTCTATAGAGATAGATTGAAGCAGATAATAGGATTATCCCAATCTTCCTACATTGACAAAATAGTCAAAAGATATAGCATGGAAATCTCCAAGAAAGGAAATGTTCCTTTCAGGCACAGAGTCACTCTCTCCGAGAAGATGTCTCCCAAGACTTCTAAGGAGATTGATGGCATGAAAGATGTTTCCTATGCCTCTGCCATAGGGAGCATCATGTATGGCAGGTTGTGCACTCATCCTGACATTGCTCAGGCAGTGAGTGTAGTAAGCAGATTTCAGGCCAACCCAGGGCAGGACCACTGGACTCCTGTGAAAAACATACTTAAGTACCTTTGAAGGACAAAAGAGTTTTGTCTAATATTCGATAGTAACTCACTACAGATCCAAGGGTATACAGATGCCAATTTCCAGTCAGATCCAGATGATAGAAAGTTTACATCTGGATATGTTTTCAAGATAGGATTGTGTGCTGTTTGCTGGAAAAGTAGCAAATCACCCATCCCATTGTTTTGTGACAACAATGGAGCTATTGCTCAGGCTAAGGAGTCATGAGCCCACTCGAAGTCAGAGCACATCTAGAGGAAGTACCATGTACTAAGGGAGATTGTTTGTAGAGGGTGTAAGATAGTCTTGTATGCCCTTAGCTTCAATCGGATTTGATGTACTTTTTTTATTTAGTGGAAATAAATTAAAGTGCATGTTTGATTCATGTTGTTGGTGTAATTCTATGTAAGTCCCTAAAACTGGACACTTATAGAAACTTGTGTTTGTTTTAAATGTTCACAGCCATTGGATAAGTCTGGAGAGATTTATCCTGCCAAGGCTGATACTGATGTGCCACCAAGTGTTGGGATGGCTTGTTTCGGCCATCAGGGTAAGACCCAAGGCAGATGCAGCATGAGATTGCTTGAATCCTTGAATCGGACCAGATTTTCAGTATTGCCCTAGACCTTGTAGACAGATGGGCAAAACTGGAAAGTTACACCTGACCCATAGACTCGATTATGACACATCATTAGGTGTCGGATCGGGCTGTCTTTGATGTGTCAATCAGTGAGATCCTTAGTGGGGGTCAAAACTTGTACATGTTGGGGCAGTATGAGAATTCATCTGAGTGAGTGGTCATAGTGACAGGATCAGCCCTTTTGTCGGATAATGGTAATGATCGGGAATGCACTCTCTCTGATGGAAACCAAATTGCCAGCAATTGATTTCAATCATTGGAATTTTGTTTTGCAAAATTAATATATAAATATATATATATATGTATATGTACGGTTTCAAAAGATTTGCAAAAGGTTTTAATTCCCAGGATCCATGTGAGTAGAGAGTGCAACACTGTTCCTTGCAGCCGAGGGAGAGGTCTTCTCTTGTCGGGCAATGCTTGATCATTAAGGGCTGAGAAGTTAAGTGTAAGACCATTTAGGATAATACCTGATGGGCTAATCTTGCACCTGCCCACAGTCCCTGGGTTTTTATAAGATGGCTTGGCCCAGGGATGAGTAAGCAAGAATCACATCCTGCCTTTTGAGATTTGATCTCTAACAGACTCCAGAGAGAAGAGACAGTTCTACCCTCTTCGTCCCTGGACTTCTCCTCCTTCAGCTACCGCCATTCCCTATTGGAAGATTGGATCTTTAGAGCAACAGTCAAGAAATTGGTTCTTGACAATAGTCTTGCAAGAAAGACAAAAGGATTCGATGTTCAAGGTTTCCAGAGGGTTCTTTTGAAGAATCCAGTGTGTGGGTGTTAGACAGTTTTGTATGCCCTTAGCTTCAATCAAAATTGATGTACTTTATGAGTTTATTGTAAATGAATAAAAGTACACATTTGATTCATGTTCCCTTGGTATGTTTCTATGTAATACCCTTAAACTGGACACTTATTGAGACTCGTGTTAGTTTAGAATGTTCAAAGCCAGTGGATCGGTCTGGGGAGACCTATCCTGACAAGGCTAACACTATGGTGCCACCAAGTCGGTTGGGGTGGCTTGTCTCAGCAACCGGGGTGAAACCCTAAGCACATACAGTGTGGGTTTAATTGAATCTTTGAATTGGACCAGATTTCCAGTATTGCCCTGGACCTTGGAGATTGATGGGCAAAACTGGAAAGTTACACCTGACCCCTAGACTCGATTATGAGACTGCACTAAGTGTCAGATCGGGCTGTCTTTGATGTACCATTTAGAGAGATCCTTAGCGGGGGTCAAAACCTGGGTATGTTGGGACAATCCGAGAATTCATCTGAGTGGGTGACAACCCCTTTGTCGGACAAAGGTAATGATCGGGGATGCACTCTCACTGTTGGAAACCAAGACTGCCGGCAGCCGATTTCAACCATTGAAATTTGTTTTGCAAAATATATTTTATATGAGATATAAAAGTATACATATTATGGTTTTAAAATGTTTGCAAAAGGGTTTTAATTCTCGGGATCCATATAAGTGGAGAGTTCAACACTGTTCCTTGCAACCGAGGGAGAGGTCCTCTCTTGTCGAGCAGTGTAAGATCATTATGGGCTGAGAGGTTAAGTGTGAGACCATTGAGGATAATACCTAATGGGCTAATCTTGCATCTGCCCACAATCCCTGGGTGTTACAAGGTGGCTTGGCCCAGGGACCACTTAGGGTAAGTGTTGGGCCCATAGAGCCCATTCGATGGGTTTCAGGGGGTGCACTGTCTTTAACAGTGTATTCGACCTGGTCTTGTAACAAAGGTTGGGCCGAACCCATGTGGCTGATGTGTTCATCAATTCTTGGGTCCCACGCCATACAAGGAAGCCCAACTGGGCAGCAGTTAGGAAGGTTAAGTGAGCACATAAGCTTAATGGGCCTAAAGCCCATTTCGAACTGGGCTATTAATTTCGTTAATTAAAGGGGCGAATTCTGAGATGGATTAACAGTTAGGATAGGGTCTTGATCCTATCCACTCAGAGAGTCCAGATCTGAATGTGATTCAGATCTAGAAACCTCCTAATAATATTAGGATAAAGCTAATCTAATCTGCAGATAAGATAAGGGTTTATCCTTATCACAAGAAGAGAAGGCTGATCCAAATATGATTTGGATAAGCACCTCCTAATGGGATTAGGAGCTGATCTTTTCAAGTTAACGAAAAGAAGGAGGGGGCGGCAGCCTTGAGAGAGACCAAGAAACACATCAGATCATCTTTAGTGCTGAAATCAAGAAGAGAGAATTCTGCACCCTGCGAATACTCTCTTGCCGCCTCCCTGCTCTTGCCGCCCTGTTTGCCAGTTCGATCTCCAGCTGTGGGAGAAGTCAAGATTGGATCTTGACATCAGTTCTTTGAGAAAGGATTGAAAAGGAAGCTGTGCTCACGTTCCACCCTGCTGTTTCTTGCGAAGGACAGAGTTCTTGGGGAAGAACACTACGGATTCTGCTCCATCCTGCACTGCGCCATCTTCAGTGGGAGCAGTCTTTGGATCCTTCCTTGGGCGTGAACACCTTCGTTGGGAGATATTGCTTCTCCGTATCAGGTATCATTCTCTCCCATTCCTTTTGGTTCAGATCTGGTTCAGTTTAAAGGTTCAAGATTAATCCTTGAAATATGATTTTCTAAATAGGGAATGTGATTCCCAGTTGAAGGGAGAGAAAATTTTTTGAAATTCGCCCCTTATTCCGCAATCTTTGGGCGTCCATGCGATGGATCTCTCAACCCTTCAGTGGGATGCACCTTGCTGGTTCCGTTCCATCCATAGCTGTGTCATCTTCAGTAGGAGCGGATCTTGGTTTCTTCTTTGGGCGTGAACACCAACTTTGGGAGATATTGTTTCTCCGGATCAGGTATAATCCTTCCTGTTTCCTTTTGGATCAGATCTGGTTTAATTATGGTTCAAGAAGAATCCTTAAATAATGTATTCTAAATTTATGGACTATTTTTCCTAGATTGGAAAAAGGTAGGAAATTTTTTTTGAAATTCGCCCTCCAATCCGCACCCTTCATGGCGTCCATTAGATGTATCCTACCATTCTTTCAGAGGGGACATCCTGATTCAAAAGGTAGCATTAGAGGAAAATGTAGCCGACCCATTGACAAAGCCCACTATCACAGAAAGTGTTTGAGAAACACGTGGAAAGCATGGGACTCTGGCTAGTACCTGATTGGACCTAAGTGCAAGTGGGAGTTGTTAGACAGTTTTGTATGCCCTTAGCTTCAATCAAAATGATGTACTTTATGAGTTTATTGTAAATGAATAAAAGTGCATATTTGATTCATGTTCCCTTGGTATGTTTCTATGTAATACCCTTAAACTGGACACTTAATGAGACTCATGTTAGTTTAGAATGTTCACAGCTAGTGGGTTTGTCTGGGGAGACCTATCCTAACAAGGCTAACACTGTGGTGCCACCAAGTCGGTTGGAGTGGCTTGTCTCAGCTACCGGGGTGAGACCCTCGGCACATACAGTGTAGGATTAATTGAATCTTTGAACTGGACCAGATTTCCAGTATCGCCCTAGACCTTGGAGATTGATGGGGAAAACTGGAAAGTTACACCCGACCCCTAGACTCAATTATGATACTGCTCTGGATGTTGGATTAGGCTGTCTTTGATGTACCAATCAGTGAGATCCTTAGCGGGGATCAAAACCTGGGTATGTTGGGACAGTTTGAGAATTCATCTGAGTGGGTGATCATAGTGACAGGATCAGCCCCTTTGTCGGACAAAGGTAATGATCGGGGATGCACTCTCACTGATAGAAACCAAGACTGACGGCAGCCGATTTCTATCGTTGAGATTTATTTTGCAAAATATATTTTATATGAGATATGAAAGTATATATATTATGGTTTCTAAAAGGTTTGCAAAAGGTTTTAATTCCCGGGATCCATATAAGAGAGAGTGCAACACTGTTCTTTGTAGCCGAGGGAGAGGTCATCTCTTGTCAGGCAGTATATGATCATTATGGGCTGAGAGGTTAAGTGTAAGACCATTAAGGATAATACCTGATGGGATAATCTTGCATTTGTCCACAGTCCCTGGGTGTCACAAGGTGGCTTGGCCCAGGAACCACTTAGGGTAAGTGTTGGGCCCATAGAGACCATGATAAGGTTTTCAGGGGGTGCACTGTCCATAATAGTGTATTGGGCCAGGCTTTGTAATGAAGGCTGGGCCAAACCCATGTGGCTGATGTGTAGATCAATGTTAGAGTGCCACGCCATACAAGGAAGTCCAACTGGGCAGCAGTTTGGAAGGCTAAATGAATATATAACATTAAATGGGCCTTAAGCCCATTTCGAAATGGGCTAATTTGATAGGTCACTTAAAGGGGCAAATTCTGATATGGATCAGCTGATAGGATTGGGCCTAGACCCTATTCACTTAGAGAAATAAGATTTTGATCTGGAAGCCTCCTAATTAGATTAGGAGATGGCTGATCTAATCTACAAATAAGATAAGGGTTATCCCTTATCACTTAAAGGGACTTCTAATCCAAACATGATTTGGGTTCACGACTCCTAATGGGATTAGGAGCTGATCCTTTTGAGATTATAAAAGGAGGAGGGGGCAGTAGCCTTTAGACATGCAACCAACACTTTCTTGTCTTCAGAGCTGAGTTTACAAGAAGAGAGAATTCTGCACCCTGTAAATACTCTTTTGCCGCCTCCTTCCTACAGCTGCCGCCTCCAGTAGTTTGATCTCCAATTCTTGGGAGAAATCAAGATTTGATCTTGATACATATCTTTTGGAGAAAATATTGGTGGGAGTTGTATTCACAAGCCGTCCAGTTGATTCTTGCGAAGGGTTAAGTTCTTTTGGAAGAACATTGTTGATTCTGCTCCACCCTGCACTGCGCCATCTTCAGTGGGAGCAAATTTTGGATCCTTCCTTGGGCGTGAACATCTCCATTGGGAGATACTGTTTCTCTGTATCAGGTATTATCCCTCCCTACTCCTTTTGGTTCAGATCTGGTTCAGTTTATGGTTCAAGAATGATCCTTGAAAATATGATTTTCTAAATAGGGAATTCGATTCCCAGTTGAAGGGAGAGAAAAATTTTTGAAATTTGCCCCCTTATTCTACAATCTTTGGGCGTCCATGTGATGGATTTCCTATCCCTTCAAGCTCAATCCGACACCTAGTGCAGTACCATAATCGGGTATAGGGGTTAGGTGTAAATTTCTAGTTTTGCCCATCAATCTCCATGGTCCAGGGCAATACTAGAAATCTTGTTTGGTTCAAGGGTTCAAGTAATCCTACACTGCATGTGCCTTGGGTCTCACCGTAGCGGCTGAGACAAGCCACCTCAATAGTTGGCAGAACACCAGTGTCAGCCTTGGTAGGATAAATCTCCCCAGACTTATCCAATGGCTGTGAACATTTAAACTAACACAAGTCTTATTAAGTGTCCAGTTTTAGGGTCTTACGCAGAAGTATACCACACAACATGAATCAAACATGTACTTTAATTATTTACATTAAATATCAAAAGTACATCAGAACTGATTTAAGCTAAGGGCATACGAAAAACTGTCCGACAGAAACACCATTAAGCTGTGGTGTAGTAGGAGGAGCCAACTGTGGTACTATCCTGTTGACCTTCAGGTAGTCCCTGAATTCGTCAGAGAGATACTCACCACATCGATCCGATCGAAGGGCCTTTTTTTCTCTCCCTAACTATTTTTTGACTTCTTGTTTGAACTCTTTGAGCTTTTCAAAGGATTCGGACTTATGTCTCATTAGGTACACGTAACCATACCGAGAATAATCATCGGTAAAAGTAATAAAATACACGTGCTGGTTACGAGTCCTAACACCCAGGGGACCACATACATCACTATGTATAAGTTCAAAGGTGCTTGTACATCTTTCAAGCTTACTGTAAAATGGTCATTTTGTCATCTTACCCTGAAAGCAAGGCTCACAAGTGGGAAGATCTTCTACTGTTAGAAAATCAAAAGGACCATCATTTACCAGCCTTGTGATATGGTCAACACCGATATGGCCAAGTAGGTAATGCCATAGGCACGTGGGATTAACTATATCATGGATCCTTTTCTTGGGGATATCAGTCGACGTAGTTTCGGCTATGTTAGTTTCTAGAGAAGGATGTAGAACATAGAGACCGTTCTCCAGTTCACCGTATACGATGAATCTGTTGTCTCTTTTAATAGTAATCGTATTACTAAAGAAGACAGAATGACCATCAACACACAGTTTTGAGATAGAAATGAAATTGCTTCTTAAGTTTTGTACAAAAAGACAATCTTTAAGTACAATAGTTCATTCTCTAAAAATTAACTCTACGGTTCCAATGGCCAAAGCTGCAATACTTGCAGAAGTCCCCAATTAAAGTGTTACTTCTCTTTCACTCAGCCTTCTGCTTACCTTGAACCCCTGCAGTGAGTTACACGCATGAGTTGAAGCCCCAGAGTCAATACACCAGAACACGGAAGCAACAAACAAATTGGTTTCTATGACACAAGATTCAAAATTATCTTTCTAGGATTCTGGGTATTGAGGGCATTTCCTCTTCCAGTGGCCGGTCTGCTTGCAATAGTGACAGGCATCTAATGCCTTGTCTTTCCTCTACTTTTTGGGTTTGGTGGCCTTCTTCTGGGGCTTTCTCTTTGCCCTCCTCTTCTTGCCCGATTTGCCTATTTCAACAAGCATGGAAATGGGCTCATCCTTCTTTATCAATTCTTTGGCCCTCTGCAACATATTGTTGAGTTCTTGCAAGCTGACATTCAACTTGTTCATGTTGTTATTCATGATGAATGGATTAAAGGATGGAGGCAAAGAGTTGAGAATAGCATCAATCTGGGTTACCAAATCGATGGCATGAAAGACGTTTCCCATGCCTAGGCTGTAGGGAGCATTATGTATGCCATTCTGTGCACTCGTCCTGATATTGCTTAGTCAGTGAGTGTAGTAAGCAGATTTCATGCCAACCTAGGGCAGGAGCATTGGACTGTTGTGAAAAACATACTTAAGTACCTTTGAAGGACAAAAGAGTTTTGTCTAGTATTCAATGGTAGCTCACTACAGATCCAAGGGTATACAGATGCCGATTTCCATTCGGATCCAGATGATAAAAAGTCTACATCTAGATATTTTTTCATGATAGGATCGTGTGCTGTTTGCTGGAGAAGCAGCAAATAGGGCTCCACTGCAGACTCCACAACCGAGGCCGAGTACATTGCCGCAAGTGAGGCTGCCAAAGAAGTCGTGTGGATGAAGAAGTTCGTTCACGAGTTAGGAGTAGTTTCATCCAGCACATCACCCATACCATTGTTGTGTGACAATAATGGAGCTATTGCTCAGGCTAAGGAGCCGTGAGCCCACTCGAAGTCGAAGCACATCGAGAGGAAGTACCACGTACTGCGAGAGATTGTTGGTAGAGGGGACGTCCTAATTTAGAAGGTAGCGTCAGCGGAAAATGTAGCAGACCCATTGATGAGACCAAAAAGAACCCTATTTTTATCCTCTAATATTCACTCTTTTATATTTATTTATCACTTAAATGAACTCATTACTCTTGTCTTTCGATCTAGGGCAATAAAGAAGGCAATTGGAAGAAAACAGGGCAAATCGGGTGATTTTGCATAGTTTCGGCGACAGTCAGTAATCTAGGCCTAACTCTCAATTCCGGACACCGAATTGGACAATTCAAGAAGCATTAGAAAGATGAAAAGAAGGCCCACAACTTTTATGTTTTGGGTTTTGACAGATTCGGCACGCATAGAATACGAAAACGAGCCCAAAGTTGGAGCAAGTTCGTAGCCAGACCCATTTCACAACTTAAGCCCAACTCGCAGAAGTACCTTGAAGCAGCCCAACTCGAATTCAAGAGTTAAGAGTCCGAATTTCGAATGTAATCTCCAAGGAGAGAGTTTTATCAGATCTAAAGTCTTGAATGTAATCCTAGAGATATAAGAAGATTGAGATTAGAGCATTAGATAAGAGATAGGATAGGATTAGTTCAAGATAAGATCAAAACTCCCTAAGGATAAGATGATCTCCTAGAAGGAGTTGGAAAACAGCCCTCTCCTTTGGCTATATAAAGAGGGGGGCGAACCAGCTCTAAAAATCACTCATTCCAAGATCCAAGAGATCATCAAGAAGACCAAGAAGCAAGAAGGCAGTTCGGCTATGGAGAAGCAAAGCATGGAGATTGCGCAGATCATGAGTAGCTAAGCTTCTTTTTCTGGTTCAAGGGGGGAGGTTCGATTGTGTCATTGTGAGGTTCTGTAGTTACTTTATTTTCTTTCTTTTTAATTCTAGTATTCAATGGTTCTTGTGCACATTTTTATTGGATGTTAATGTTAATTAGTCTGACAAACTGAATTAATGTTGATTTTCCTACTGCTATCCATGATTTTGGTGATCCGTAATTGTCACGAATAATGGTACAAGTAGCAATTAGGTTGATATCTTTTTGGGTCAATTGTTCGTGACAGCCTTTGACTAATGTTTTAACATGGTTCAACCTAAAAGAATCGATGGAACAAAATTCAGTAATTGCAGCTATCTCAATTATTGTTATTTTGGTTTAACTGTTTTCACAAATCTTAATGCTATCATTGTTTAACATGGAACGCTATCGTACCCAGTTGAGTGGTGATAAGTGTTGATCGAATGCTGGGTTTGGTCAACTGAATTAGGAAAACACAAGGTTATTATGGCTATCCTAATAAATCTAAGGTTAAATGCTTGAATTGCAAGAATGCTGAATTGTACCTAGGATCGATGGCCGATCGATTCAACCCGAACCTTTGAACCAGAATTCGGTAAGACTAATTTTCTCTTGTTTGTTTAGTTTGTTATTTTTTTAATTTTAGTTATTTAATTTTCCCACACAATTACTTTACCCATTCGGCTAAGAGATTATTGATTTGCTCCCTGTGGGATTCGACCTAGAACCACTTTTGCTGCAAATATTTTATTGTGGGACTAGTAATAATTTTGAGGGCTTCGACAAACCCGTCATCCATTGACAAAGCCACTATCACAGAAAGTTTTTGAGAAACACGTGAAAGCATGATACTCCGGCTAGTACCTGATTGGACCTAAGTACAAGTGGGAGCTGTTAGATAGTTTTGTATGCCTTTTGTTTCAATTAAGATGATGTACTTTATGAGTTTGTTGTAAATGAAAAAAAGTGCATATTTGATTTATGTTCCTTTGGTCTGTTTCTGTGAAATACCCTTAATCTGGACACTTAATGAGACTCATGTTAGTTTAGAATGTTCACAACCCATGGGTTGGTTTGGGGAGATCTATCCTGACAAGGTTGACATTGTGGTGCCACCAAGTCGGTTGGGGTGGCCTATCTCAGCTGTCAGGGTGAGACCCTAGGCACATACAGTGTAGGATTAATTGAATCTTTGAACTGGACCAGATTTCCAGTATTGCCCTGGACTTTGGAGATTGATGGGCAAAACTAGAAAGTTACACCCGACCCCTAGACTCGATTATGATATTACACTAGGTGTTGGATTGGGCTGTCTTTGATGTACCATTCAGTGAGATCCTTAGCGGGGGTCAAAGCCTGGGTTTGTTGGGACAGTCTGAGAATTCATCTGAATGGGTGATCATAGTGACAGGATCAGCCCCTTTGTCGGACAAAGGTAATGACCAGGGATGCACTTTCATTGATGAAAACTAAGACTACCTGTAGCCGATTTCAATTGTTGAGATTTGTTTTGCAAAATATATTTTATATGAGATATGAAAATATATATATTATTATTTCGAAATGATTTGCAAAAGGTTTTAATTCCAAGATCCATATAAGCAGAGAGTGCAACATTGTTCCTTGCAGCCGAGGGAGAGGTCCTCTCTTTTCGGGTAGTGTATGATCATTATGGGCTGAGAGATTAAGTGTAAGACCATTGAGGATAATACCTGATGGGCTAATCTTGCATCTGCCCATAGTCCCTGGGTGTTACAAGGTGGCTTGGCCTAGGGACCACTTAGGGTAAGTGTTGGGCCTATAGAGCCCATGAGATGGGTTTCACGGGGTCCACTATCCATAACAGTGTATTTGGCCAGGCCTTGTAACAAAGGCTTGTTGATCCCATGTGGCTGATGTGTAGATCAATGTTAGGGTCCCACGCCATACAAAGAAGCCCAACTAGGCAGCAGTTTGGAAGGTTAAGTGAGCACATAAGCTTAATGGGCTTAAAGCCCATTTCGAACTGGACTATTTAATTAGTTAATTATGGGGTGAATTCTCAGATGGATTTGCAGATTGGATAGGGTCTTGACCCTATTCGGATCTAGAAACCTACTAATGAGATTAGGAGAAAGCTAATCTAATCTGCAGATAAGATAAGGGTTTATCCTTATCACCTAAAGAGAAGGCTGATCCAAATATGATTTGGATAAGCAGCTCCTAATTAGATTAGGAGCTGATCCTTTGGGTTTACAAAAGAAGGAAGGGGCGGCAGCCTTAGAAGAATGAGGTATTTACATCCTCTTTAGTATTGAAAAACACAGAAGAAAGAATTAAGCAACCCTGTAGAACTGCCTCATTGTTCTTGCCGCCTTGTTTGCCAGTTCGATCTCTAGTTGTGGGAGAAGTCAAGATTCGATCTTGACATCAGTTCTTTAAGAAAGAATTGATAGAAAGTTTTGCTCACATGCCATCCTGTTGTTTCTTGCGAAGGGCTGAGTTCTTGGAGAAGAACATTGCTGATTCTGCTCCATTCTACACTACACCATCTTCAGTGGGAGTAGTCTTTGGATCATTCCTTGGGCGTGAACACCTTCGTTGGGAGATATTATTTCTCCGTATCAGGTATAATATTCTCCTACTCCTTTTGTTTCAGATCTGGTCTAGCTTATGGTTCAAGATTGATCATTGAAAATATGATATTCTAAATAGGGAATGTGATTCCTAGTTGAAGGGATAAACTTTTTTTTTGTAATTCACCCCCTTATTCCGCAAGATTTGGGCATCCATACAATGGATCTCTTATCCCTTCAGTGGTATCAGAACCATGGTTCAAATCTTGAACCAATTTGTTTTAGATCTAAACCTGCGCAAATGGGCAGAAGGCATTCTACCCGATTTGTGCAGATATGGGTTTTGGGAAATTTGTACCCAAAATTAATGGGCAAATAATCTGAAATTAATTTTATATAAATGTGATTATTATTTAGAACTGTTCTTTATGATTTTCTTGATTTATGGGCTGTTCGTATAAGAGGAGATCGAAATCTTGATTTGCGTAGGGAACCTACGATTTTGCAGATTTTGGATTGCTTTATTACATTTGGTCTATAAAATATTTTTTTTATATTTTTAGACTAAATGTATAGGCATTTGATCTAATTTAATTATTAATAGAAATTAGGATTTTTATTTATTTTATTTTTGGATCGAAGATGGCAGCACAAAAAGGGAGATTTTGCAGAGGTTTTGCAGATGGGAGAATTACAATTTGCGATTTGCAGTTTATGAAACTGCAACCTGTGATCAAACCTCTGTTTTGAAGGAAGGATTGTGCGAACAACCTTGATAGACAGATTCTTGATTGTTATTTTGTCAGTATTTAATTTCAGATTATTTTCTTGAATTAAAGATTTAATTAAATATCAAACCCTAGACCATTCGAACCAAGATTGGTTGAAATTGTTTGGATGAATCTAGGTTTTAATCAAGGCTGAAAGTCAGCCCTAATTTTCCCACTAATGGGCCTAAGGATTGATATTTAATTAAATGGTTAATTCGGCCAACTTAACACATAAAGCTATATGGGTTGAACCATTCGGCCCATATACCTAGATAGCATTAAGGGTTAATATTATGGATTTAAAATGGGCTTCAAATGGGCCTTACAGATGATTAATTGATTGGATCAATTTATCCCTGCATGAGATGTATGGTTTTGTGATATGCTACATACATGGGCCATAAGTGCTTGGCCCATGTTCAATCGACAGTGGCTCTTGCACACACCATGGCTGAATGCACATCATTGCCGTGGTGTCCCTTTTGGTCATTGGATGACCTCCCTCAGGGGTGAGCCCCACACCTCATCAAGAGGTTACGTGCGGAACCCTAGCCGATTATGGCTCATCGAAATCTGACTTTATGAAAGTCAGTGGGAGCCACTTTGGTTTGACCTAGAACAAACTAGGGCATAATTAATTGTTCCCTCCAACTAATATGAGTGCATGTGATAGGGAGATTCATATGATGAACTCTCTAAAGGCCTTCCATCATTAGCATGAGGATGGGTCCTTCAGTAATGAGGAAACGCACTAGAAAATGGGCTATCCATTTGCTATTGGGCTTGTCTGAGTGTTTCATAAGATGGTAGGGGCGTCATAGACCGATGTGGGAGGGGCTTCACCCGAAAATGGGAACTCTCTCATGGTACCTTGGTGCTTACGAATATGATGGGTAAGCACTCACTAGACAGAAAAGTTTACCTAAAAACGGCTTTGAACCTTGTCTGATAGAGGCCAAAGGGAAACTCATATGATGAGTGGATATGATCCTTCATAGAAAGATGGTGGGGTTATGTAGCTGAAACAGTTGGCTCCATGCACCCTATGTGATTTTCCACATTTCTAGAGACAACCCATAGTCTCCGTCACCGAGAAAGGAGGGAAATCTCAGAGATGAATAAAAGGAAATGGAACGTAGATTAAAATCCATATCTATGAAATGAACATGAATCAAATATGGTTGTGGTTTGATGTTTGATCTTTTATCAGAAAATGACAAATGAATCATTTGCAAAGTTGCTTGATGACAACAAGTTGAAGGGCCCAAACTATGCCAACTGGTACAGGAACCTTATGCTGGTCCTAGCTTTTGAAAAGTTAGATAAAGTGGCAAAGAATCCTGTTCTAGAGCATGCGGGTGACAGGGCTTCTGAGGCCTGAAGGAGAGACTATCAGGAATGGGAGGAGAAAAACTCCCTTGCTCGGTGTTACATCATTGCCTCCTTGGACTACCCAATACAGAGGCTGTTCGATTAGATTGACCTTGCCAAGGACATATTACACAGTCTCAGGACAATGTATGAAGAGCTGAATCATTCTACTTGACAAAAGGTCTTGAAACAGTTCATGACCGCACAAATGTCCAAGGGTCAACAGGTTCATGACCATTGTCTTTGGAAAATGGGATACATTAACGAACTGGAGGCTCTTGGATCCGTGCTGGACGTTGTGATCCAGGTAGATGCTATCCTTAATTCTTTGCCTCCTTCCTTTAATCTGTTCATCATGAACTATAACATGAACAAGCTGAATGTTGTTAGACAGTTTTGTATGCCCTTAGCTTCAATCCAATTTGATGTACTTTTGACATTTAGTGTAATTAAATAAAGTGCATGTTTGATTTTCATTGTTTGGTATATTTCTGTGTAAGACCCTAAAACTAGACACTTATAGTGACTCGTGTTAGTTTTAAATGTTCACAGCCATTGGATATGTCTGAGGAGATTTATCCTGCCAAGGCTTATACTAGTGTGCCACTAAGTGTTGGGATGGCTTGTCTCGGCCACCAGGGTAAGACCCAAGGCACATACAGTATGGGATTACTTGAATCCTTGAACTGGAATAGATTTCCAGTATTGCCATGGACCTTGGAGATAGATGGGCAAAACTAGAAAGTTACACCTGACCCCTAAACTCGATTATGACACTTCACTAGGTGTCAGATCGGGCTGTCTTTGATATTTCATTCAGTGAGATCCTTAGCGGAGGTCAAAACCTGGGCATGTTGGGGTAGTCTAAGAATTCATATGAGTAAGTGATCATAGTGACAGGATTAGCCCCTTTGTCGGACAATGGTAATGATTGGGAATGCACTCTCTCTGATGGAAATCAAATTGCCGGTAGTTGATTTCAATCGTTGGAATTTTGTTTTGCAAAATTAATATATATATATATATATATATATATAAATGTATATGTACGGTTTCAAAAGGTTTGCAAATGGTTTTAATTCCTGGGATCCATGTGAGTAAAGAGTGTGGCACTGTTCCTTGTAGCCGAGGGAGAGGTCCTTTCTTGTTGGGCAGTGCTTGATCAATAAGGGCAGAGAGGTTAAGTGTAAGATCATTTAGGATAATACCTGATGGGCTAATCTTGCAACTGCCCATAGTCCCTGGGTTTTTATAAGATGGCTTGGCCTAGGGACCACTTAATCTAAGTGTTGGACCCAAAGGGTCCATGTGATGGACTCAAGGGGTCACTGAGTTTTTCAATGAATTCGGTTGGGCCTTGTAATAAAGGCTGGGCCGAACTCATGTGGCTGGTGTGTAGATCAATGCTTGGGTCCCATGCCATACAAAGAAGCCCGCAACAGATTGGAAACTAGTTAAACACTGAACACTTAATGGGCCAAAAGCCCATTACGAGCTGGGCTGATATGATCACCCATCTATGGGGCAAATCTGAGATTAATGTTAGCAAAAGGATTGGGCTTTTGACCTTATCCACTCTAGGAGACCAAATTCAAATCAGATTTGAATCTGGTAACCTCCTGATAAGATCATGAGTAAACTAACTTAATCTGCAGATAGGATTAAGTAAATCCCCTATCCAAATATTGATTTGGATTGGGATAACTCCTAATTTGGAGGTTTTCTTAATCAAGAAGAAAGGAGGAGAAAACCAATTAAAAAATATCAGATTTCAAACCAAGGGTTTTATAGTAAGGAAGAAAGCTTTCTGCGTACAGAGATTAGATCTCACAAAACTCTAGAGAGAAGAAAAGTTGTTCAGCCATCTTCATCCCAGGAGTTCTCCTCTAGCCGCCATCCCCTCTTGCAAGATTCGATCTTTGCAAAAGAAAGAAGTCAAGAAATCAGTTCTTGACATCAGTCTTGCACAAAGGAGTGAAAAGGATTCGGTGTTCAGTGTTTCCAATGGGTTCTTGCGAAGGATCTGGTGTGTAGGACGCACCCTGCTAGTTCCATTCCATCCACAGTTGTGTCATCTTCAGCAGGAGCGGATCTTGGTGTCTTCTTTGGGTGTGAATACCAACTTTGGGAGATACTATTTCTCTGGTATAATCCTCCCTTTCTCTTTTGGTTCAGATCTGGTTCGATTATGGTTCAAGTAGAGTTCTTGAATATTGAATTCTAAATTTAGGGAATATAATTCCCAGTTGGGAGAAGGTAGGAAAAATTTTGAAATTCGCCCACCCATTCCACACCCTTCATGGCATCCATTAGATGGATCCTACCATTCTTTCAGTTGTATCAGAGCCACAGGTCCGAATCTTGAACCAAAAAGAAAATCAGATTTGAACATGCGCAGATGGACAGAAGATGTTCTGCCAAGATTTGTGCAGATTGTTTTCTTTGTTTCAAGAAATTGTATCTTGTTAAGGACGATTGATCTGAAATTAATTTTGTTAAATCCAAATTTTATTTAGAACTGTTCTTTATTTATTTTGATTTAATGGACTGTTTGAACCTGGAGATCGCAGTGCAGATTTGGCGCAGATGGTCTGTGCACCCTTTTTTTTTCTATTCAATTCGGTTTGTAAATAATTTTCTTTTTATTTTTTCTAGGCTGAATGTATAGGATTTGATCAAGAATGTAATTAATTAATAGAAATAGGATTTTTGTTTTTTTTTTTATTTTCTTGATTAAAGAAGAAGGAAGAAGAAGGCGGCGCTGGAGATTTGCAGATGGAGAAATCGTTCTCTACGATTTGTAGTTTGTGAAACTACAACCCTAGTGATTAACCTTTGTTTTGCAGGTGGTGCGAATAGTCCATAGTTGATTTGTGTTTGTCTAAAATCAAAATTATTAATTTTAGATCTTTCATGAATTAATTCTTGAATTGAAAATCAATTTCAGACCATTTCGGACTAGATTGGACCAAAACTGTTTGAACTGAATCTAGGGTTTGAAAGGGACTGTTTTTCAGTCCATTTTTCTCACACTTTCATTCCAAATCTGATGTTCAATTACAGGGATTAATTCGGCCCACCTATAAAGCCCAGTTTTAAAAAGTTAAAACTGCAAAAGCCCACACTTGTGAGAAAAGTTGTATGGGCCGAGCTGCTAACTGTGATTCAGCCCATACACCTAGTAGACATTAATTGTTAGTGTTATGGATTTCAAATGGGCCGTTTAATGGGCTTTACAATAGTTGATTGATTGGATCAATTCCTCCTTTTTTCATGTGATGATTGGATGTTTGATGTGCTGCGACCATGGGCCATAAGAACTTGGCCCATGATGACTCGTTAGTGGCTTTTGCACACACCATGGCTGAATGCACATCATATAGTGTCCCTTTAGGACATTGGGTGACCCTTCCTTTCTTGGTAGGCCCCATAACCCTGAAAATTGATGCGTACGGAACCCCTAGCCGATTAAGGCCCACCAGAAATATGACTTTATGAAAGTTAGTGGGAGCCACTTTGGTTTGACCTAAATTAGAACTAGGGCATAATTTTGTTCCCTCCAGCGAATATGAATGCATGTGATAGGGAGATCCATATGATGGACTATCTAAAGGCCTTCCATCATTAGCACAATGATGAGTCCATCAGTAATGAGGAAACACACCAGAAAATTGGGCTATCCATTTGCTGTTGGATTTGTTAGAGTGTTTCATAAGATGATAGGGGCGTCATAGATCGATGTGGGAGGAGCTTCACTAGAAAATGGGAACTCTCTCACAGTACCTTGGCGTAACCTGAATATGATGGGTGTGCACTCACTGGACAGAAAGGTTTACCTGAAAATGGCTCTGAACATTGTCTGACAAAGGCCAAAGGGAAACTCATCTAATGAGCGGATATGATCCATCACAGAAAGGTGGTGGGGTTATGCAACTAAAACAGTTGGATTCATGCACCCCATGTGGTTTTCCATATTTCCAGAGACATTTTGTTGTCTTCGTCACTGAGAAGGGAGGGAAATCTTGGAGATGAATAAATGGGAATGGAACATAGTTTAAAAAGCCATATCTATGTATGTGACTTAAATCAAACTAAGGTTGTGGATTAATGATTTTGTTGTTTTATCAGAAAATGGCAAATGGTCAATTTGCAAAGATTCTAAATGATAACAAGCTTAAGGGCCCAAACTATGCCGACTGGTTCATAAATCTTATGCTGGTCCTAACTTCTGAGAAGTTAGATAAGGTGGTGAAAAATCCTACACTAGAGCATCCGAGTGATAGGGCTTCTGAGGCCCGTAGGAGGGACTACCAAGATTGGGAGGATAAGAACTCCCTAGCTCGCTGCTTTGTCACTGCCTCACTAGACAACTCAATACAGAGGCAGTTCGATCAGATCGAACTAGCCAAGGACATATTGGATAGTCTAAAGACAATGTATGAAGAGTAGAACCGTTCTACTCGACAGAAGGTCCCGAAACTGTTCATGACCACGCAGATGTCCAAGGGGTAGAAAGTTCATGGCCATTGTCTTCGGATGATGGCTTACATTAACGAACTTGAAGCCCTTGGATCCGAGCTAGATCTTGGCACGCAAGTGGATGCCATCCTGAATTCTTTGCCCTATTCCTTCAAGGCGTTCACAATGAACTACAACATGAATAAGCTAAATGCCAGCTTCCAGGAACTCAGCAATATGTTGCAGAGGGCTGAGGATCTACTCAAGAAGGATGAGCCTGTGGTTATGCTTGCTGAAGCTAACAAATTGGGTAAGAAAAAGAGAAAGGCAAAGAAGCCCCAGAAGAAAGCTGCCAAACCTAAGAAGCAGAAGAAGAACAAGGCATCTGATGTCTGTCACTTCTACAAGCAGACCAACCACTGGAAGAGGAACTATCCTGCCTACCTGGAATCTAAGAAAGGTAATGTTGAAACTTGTGTCATAGAAACTAATATGTTAGTTACTTCTGTGTCCTGGTGTGTTGACTTCAAGGCTTCAACTCATACATGTAACTCACTGCAGGGGTTCAAAGTTAGTAGAAGATTGAGTGAAGGTGAAGTGACACTATTCTTGGGAATGACTGCAAGTGTTGTAGCTGTGGCAATAGGAACCGTAGAATTAGTATTTAGAGAAGGAGTGCTTGTACTTAAAGATTGTCTTTATGTACAGAATTTGAGAAGAAATTTAATTTCTATTTCTAAGCTGTGTGCTGATGGATATACTGTTTATTTTAGTAATGTGATTACTGTTAAACGGAATAACAAATTCATCGCATGCGAGGAACTGGAGAACGATCTCTATGTTCTACATCCTTCTCTAGAGACTAACTTAACCGATACTACATCAGTCAAAAATCCCAAAAAAAGAAATCGTGATACAGTAAATCCCCGTGCCTCTGGCATTATCATCTCAGTTATATCGGTGTTGACAGAATCACAAGGTTGGTAAATGATGGTCCTTTGGATTTTCTAACCGTAGAAAATCATCCCACTTGTGAGCCTTGCCTTCAAGGTAAGATGACTAAGCGGCCATTTGACGGTAAGCCTGAAAGATCTGCAGGCAAACTTGACCTAATACATACTAATGTATGTGGTCCCCTGAGTGTTAGGACACGAAATTAACACATGTATTTCATCACCTTTACAGATGATTTTTCATGATATGGTTACGTGTACCTAATGAGACACAAGTCTGAGTCATTTGAAAAGTTCAAAGAGTTCAGACAGGAAGTTGAGAAACAGTTACATGTACCTAATGGGCCAAAAGCCCATTACGAGCTGGGCTGATATGATCACCCATCTATGGGGCGAATCTAAGATTAATGTTAGCAAAAGGATTGGACTTTTGACCTTATCCACTCTAGGAGACCAAATTCAAATCAGATTTGAATCTGGTAACCTCCTGATACGATCAGGAGTAAACTAACTTAATCTATAGATAGGATTAAGTAAATCCCCTATCCAAATATTGATTTGGATTGGGATAACTCCTAATTTGGAGGTTTTCTTAATCAAGAAGAAAGGAGGAGAAAACCAATTCGAAAATATCAGATTTCGAACCAAGGGTTTTACAGTAAGGAAGAAAGCTTTCTGTGTACAGCGATTAGATCTCACAAAACTCTAGAGAGAAGAAAAGTTGTTCAGCCATCTTCATCCCAGGAGTTCTCCTCCAGCCACCAACATCCCCTCTTGCAAGATTCGTTCTTTGCAGAAGAAAGAAGTCAAGAAATCAGTTCTTGACATCAGTCTTGCACAAAAGTCTAAAAAGGATTCGGTGTTCAGGGTTTTCAGTGGGTTCTTGCGAAGGATCCAGAGTGTAGGGTGCACCCTACTGGTTCCATTCCATTCGCAGTTGTGTCATCTTCAGTAGGAGTGGATCTTAGAGTCTTCTTTGGGCGTGAACACCAACTTAGGAAGATACTATTTCTCCAGATCAGGTATAATCCTCCCTTTCTCTTTTGGTTCAGATCTGGTTCGATTATGGTTCAAGTAGAGTCCTTGAATATTGTACTCTAAATTTAGGGAATATGATTCCTAGTTGGGAGAAGGTAGAAAAATTTTTGAAATTTGCCCACCCATTCCGTACCCTTCATGGCATCCTTTAGATGGATCCTACCATTCTTTCAAATGTTAGCCTGCAAGAGCTCAGCAATATGTTGCAAAGAGCTGAAGAACTGATTAAAAAGGATGAGCCCATAGCTATGCTTGTTGAAGCTAGCAAGACAGGCAAGAGAAAGAGGAAGGCAAAGAAACCTCAGAAAAAAGCCACTAAGGGCAAGAAGTAGAAAAAAGACAAAACATCGGATGGCTGTCACTTCTGCAAGAAGCAGCCACTGGAAATGGAACTGTCCTGTCTATAGAATCCAAGAAAGGTAATTTTGAAACTTGTGTTATAGAAACCAATCTGTTGGTAGTTTCTGCGTCCTGGTGTATTGACTCTGGGGCTTCAACTCATGCGTGTAACTCACTACAGGGGTTCAAGTTAAGCAGAAGGCTGAGTGAAGGAGAAGTCACACTCTACTTGAGGACTAATGCAACTATTGCAGTCATGGCCATAGGAACTGTGGAGTTATTTTTTAGAGAAGGAATGATTATACTGAAAGATTGTCTTTATGTACAAAATTTAAGGAGAATTTTGATTTCTGTCTCAAAACTGTGTGCAGATGGTTATTCTATCTTCTTTAGTAATACGGTTACTATTAAAATAAACAACAGATTCATCTTATATGGGGAACAAGAGAACGGTCTCTATGTTCTACATCCTTCTGTAGAAACTAACATAACCGAAACTACGTCGGCTGAAATCCCCAAGAAGAGAGCCCGTGATACATTTAATCCCACGTGTCTGTGGCATTACCGACTTGGCCACATCGATGTTGACCGAATCACAAGCTTGGTAACGGATGGTACTTTGGATTTTCTTCCTGTAGAAGATCTTCCCACCTATGAGCCTTGCCTACAAGGCAAGATGACGAAATGACCATTTAACAGTAAGCCTAGAAGATGTACAGGCACACTTGACCTAATACATACTGATGTTTGTAGTCCCCTAAGTGTTAGGACATGGAATCAACACGTGTATTTCATCACCTTCATACATGATTTTTCATGATATGGTTACGTGTACCTAATGAGACACAAGTCTGAATCTTTTGAAAAGTTCAAAGAGTTTAGACAAGAGGTTGAGAAACAGTTAGGGTGAGTATCTCTCTGAAGAATTTAGGGACTACTTAAAGGAAAATGGGATAGTATCACAATTATCTCCTCCTGCTACACCACAACTTAACGGTGTTTTAGAGAGGAGGAATAGGACCTTATTAGATATGGTTCGGTCTGCTTACTACACTTATTTCCTGAGCAATGTCAGGATGAGTGATAGCTATGAATATAACCCTAGCAAATGCACTAATTATCAAGTAGTATAAAAATATCACTCCCATGGGGATTTAACAAAATAAGTACTACAACCATAGTCTTCTCTAATTATTTAGACAACCAAAATTCAGAATTGAGCAAGGACTATTGAGAATAAAAATTAGCATAAGAAAATAAAAGCGAAAGTGATCACTAATCGAATCTGCAAATGATGGAATCACTAGGGCTTTTGGTCCACCTAACCAATGCAATGAATATTTGTGGGTTCGATTTACCAAGATTAGTTGTCATTCTCATAAGCTGAAGTCTTTCCAATTTTATTTAATATTCTCTCTCGAGATATACTAAACCTACGCCCATCAGGTAGCCCTTCGATCTCTCGAGTTGAACTCTCAGATGGGAGTGCATTAAGTCCAAGAAGACCATGAAATTTAGATGATTCATGCATATATATCTCTATATCCATAAACAATGATCTGAAATAAAAATCAATTAGATCTCATGATGTTTATAGAATCAAAGCTTCCCTAACCCTTCAACCAAAAATTAAAACCTTACAGACACTCCATGATGAAATCGCAGCTTCCAGATGAGAGGGGCGCGAACTCTGCTTCTTCCTATTGCTCTTCTTGGAGGCTGAAGCTCTCTTGGAGGATTTGATGATCCCCTTGGGTGCTAGTCCACCCCCTTTATATAGACTTAGGAGGGAGCTATCTCTTGCTCCTCTAAGGAGTTCTTTCCCCATTGGGAGTAAAGTTTTCTAATAGATAATGCGTAGATCTAATCTATTCCTATCTCTTAACTAGTAATCTTAATCTTTTTTATCCTTATAGAAATACAATAGAAAATTGAATCTGATAGGACTCTTTGATGTTTCTTATTCTTGCATTCGTATTGGGCTTCTTTAATGAATTGGGATGCTACAAGGCTTCTCTGCGAACGGGGCTTCTTTGCGAATTCGCTTAGACTTCAGGCCCAATTTTGACCTTGACGCAGTCTGAGTCTATTAAAATTAAAAACATAGTTTTTCCTTATCTTTCCAATGCATCTTGAATCATGTCAATCGGAGTCCGGATGGGAGAGTTATGCTCAAATTATGACATGGCACCGAAACTGTGTAAAATTACCCAATTAGCCTTTTTTCACCCTACGCCTTCTTTCGTGCCCTAAACCACAAGAGTAGTGAGTCCAATTAGGTACTAATTAAGTATAAAATACTGAATATTGAGGGATAAAAATATGATAATTTTTATTCTCATCAAATCCTCCCACACTTAAACCTTGCCCGTCCTCGGGCAAGACAAATTCAAGTAAAAATAAAATAAGAACAAACTATCCTACCGATTTTTAAGCTCAACTCCCCTTATCTTCTCTCTCTTTTTATTTTCTTTTTCTCTCCTCTGAGGAAGTGAGTGCATTTTATGCTCCATCTCACTTTTGGATTACTCGGCGAGTAGGTGTGTTTTATGCTCCGTCCTACTATTAGATGACTTGGCAGGTAGGTGCATTTTATGCTCCATCCTACCACCGGATTACTTGGCTGGTAGGTGCATTTTATGCTCCATCCTACCATCAGATTACTTGACTAGTAGGTGCATTTTATGCTCTATCCTACCAATTTGTAGCAATGGTAAAGTATTTGCCCTATTTACTTAAACCTGAATTTAGGACAAGCTTAAAATGGAGTGGCTTCAGATAGGTTGTGTACTTCTTAATTGTACATCATTACTAGGTCCACAAGAATTTTCCCAAAATATTGTTTCAATTGATTTCAAAAGAGTTGAGTTTTGATTTTTTTTTTAACTGAAATAAAAATACGATGAAATTAAATCCTATACTCCCCCCCCCCACACTTAATTTCAGAAGGCTTTCTATAACAAATTCTAGTAATACAGAGATAAGGGAGACTTCCCTGACTAGTGAGCTTTTGTTGCAGCAGAAGGTAGTGTTAGACAGTTTTGTATGCCCTTAGCTTCAATCAAAATTGATGTACTTTATGAGTTTATTGTAAATGAATAAAAGTACATATTTGATTCATGTTCCCTTGGTATGTTTCTGTGTAATACCCTTAAACTGGACACTTATTGAGACTCGTGTTAATTTAGAATGTTCATAGCCAGTGGGTCGGTCTGGGGAGACTTGTCCTGACAAGACTGACACTGTGGTGCTACCAAGTCGGTTGGGGTGGCTTGTCTCAGCTACCGGGGTGAAACCCTAAGCACATACAGTGTGGGATTAATTGAATCTTTGAAATGGACCAGATTTCCAGTATTGCCCTGGACCTTGGAGATTGATGGGAAAAACTGGAAAGTTACACCCGACCCCTAGACTCGATTATGATACTGCACTAGGTGTCGGATCAGGCTGTCTTTGATGAACCATTCAGTGGGATCCTTACTGGGGGTCAAAACCTGGGTATGTTGGGACAATCCGAGAATTCATTTGAGTGGGTGATCACAGTGATAGGATCAGCCCCTTTGTCGGACAAAGGTAATGATCGGGGATGCACTCTCACTGTTGGAAACCAAGACTGCCGGCAGCCGATTTCAATCGTTGAAATTTGTTTTTGCGAAGTATATTTTATATGAGATATAAAAGTATATACATTATGGTTTCTAAAATGTTTGCAAAAGGTTTTAATTCCCGGGATCCATATAAGTGGAGAGTTCAACACTGTTCCTTGCAGCCAAGGGAGAGGTCCTCTCTTGTCGGGCAGGGTAAGATCATTATGGGCTGAGAGGTTAAGTGTAAAACCATTGACGATAATACCTGATGGGCTAATCTTGCATCTGCCCACAGTCCCTGGGTGTTACAAGGTGGCTTGGCCCAGGAACCACTTAGGGTAAGTGTTGGGCCCATAGAGCCCATTTGATGGGTTTTAGGGGGTGCACTATCTTTAACAGTGTATTCGACCAGGCCTTGTAACAAAGGTTGGGCCGAACCCATGTGGCTAATGTGTAGATCAATGCTTGGGTCCCACGCCATACAAGGAAGCCTAACTGGGCAGCAGTTAGGAAGGTTAAGTGAGCACATAAGCTTAATGGGCCTAAAGCCCATTTTGAACAGGGCTATTAATTTAGTTAATTAAAGGGGCGAATTCTTAGATGGATTAGCAGTTAGGATAGGGTCTTAATCCTATCCACTCAAAGAGTCTAGATCTGAATGTGATTCAGATCTAGAAACCTCCTAATAAGATTAGGATAAAGCTAATCTAATCTGCAGATAAGATAAGGGTTTATCCTTATCATTAGAAGAGAAGGCTGATCCAAATATGATTTGGATAAGCACCTCCTAATGGGATTAGGAGCTGATCTTTTCAAGTTAACAAAAAGAAGGAGGGGGTGGCAGCCTTGAGAGAGACCAAGAAACACATCAGATCCTCTTTAGTGCTGAAATCAAGAAGAGAGAATTCTGCACCCTGCGAATACTCTCTTGCCGCCTCCCTGCTCTTGCCGCCCTGTTTGTCAGTTCGATCTCCAGCTATGGGAGAAGTCAAGATTGGATCTTGACATCAATTCTTTGAGAAAGGATTGAAAAGGGAGCTGTGCTCACATTCCATCCTGCTGTTTCTTGTGAAGGACAGAGTTCTTGGGGAAGAACACTGCTGATTCTGCTCCATCCTGCACTACGCCATCTTCAGTGGGAGCAGTCTTTGGATCCTTCCTTGGGCGTGAACACCTTCATTGGGAGATATTGCTTCTCCGTATCAGGTATCATTCTCTCCCATTCCTTTTGGTTCAAATCTGGTTCAGTTTAAGGTTCATGATTTATCCTTGAAAATATGATTTTCTAAATAGGGAATGTGATTCCTAGTTAAAGGGAGAGAAAAATTTTTTAGATTCGCCCCTTATTCAGCAATCTTTGGGCATCCATGTGATGGATCTCTCAACCCTTCAGGGGTATCAGAGCCACAGGTTCAAATCTTGAACCATTCTGTTTCAGATCTGAACCTGCGCAATTAGGGAGAAGGCGTTCTACCCAATTTGCGTAGTTTTGGTTTTTGGGAAATTTGTTCCCAAAACAAATGGGAAAATAATCTGAAATTAATTTTAAATAATTCTGATTATTATTTAGAATTGTTCTTTATAATCTTCTTGATTTATGGGCTGTTCGTACAAGAGGAGATCGAATTCTTGGTTTGCGCAGGGAACCTGCGATTTTGCAGTTCTTGATTCATTTTGGGTCTGTAATTTTTTTTATTTTCTAGACTCAATGTATAGGTATTCGATCTGATGTAATTATTAATAGAAATAGGATTTCTATTTATTTTATTTTGGATCGAAGATGGCGGTGCAGAGAAGGAGATTTCGCAGATAAGAGAAATGCTATCTGCGATTTGTAGTTTGTGGAACTGCATTCTGTGATCTAACCTCTGTTTTGCAGGAAGGTATGTGCGAACAGCCCTGTTTGACTGATTCCTGTTTTTCCTTTTATCAGTATTTAATTTCAGATTATTTTCTTGAATTAAGGATTTAATTAAAAATCAAACACTAGACCCATTCGAACCAAGATTGGTTCAAAACTGTTTGGACCAATTCTAGGGTTTAATCAAGGCTGAATGTCAGCCCTAATTTCCCACTAATGGGCCTAACGATTGATATTTAATTAAATGGTTAATTCGGCCCAGCATGTAAAGCCCCAGTTTTAAATAGTTAAAACTGCAAAAGCCCATTTCAAAGGATAAAGCTATATGGGCCGAACTGGGTAACCCTAATTCAGCCCATATACCTAGATAATATTAATGGTTAATATTATGGAATTTTAACGAGCTTCCAATGGGCCTTACAGATAATTAATTGATTGGATCAATTTATCCCTGCATGTGATGTATGGATGTGTGATGTGCTGCGTACATGGGCCATAAGTACTTGGCCCATGCTCATTCGACAGTGGCTCTTGCGCACACCATGGCTGAATGCACATCATTGCCATGGTGTCCCTTTTGGTCATTGGATGACTTCCCTTAGTGGTCGGCCCCACACCTCATCAAGAGGTTGCGTGCGGAACCCTAGCCGATTTAAGGCCCACCGAAATCTGGCTTTATGAAAGTCAGTGGGAGCCACTTTGGTTTGACCTAAATCAAACTAGGGCGTAATTTTGTTCCCTCCAGCTAATATGAGTGCGTGTGATAGGGAGATTCATATGATGAACTCTCTAAAGGCCTTCCATCATTAGTATGAGGATGGGTCCTTCAGTAATGAGCAAACGCACCAGAAAATGGGCTATCCATTTGCTGTTGGGCTTGTCTGAGTGTTTCATAAGATGATAGGGGCATCATAGACCGATGTGGGAGGGGCTTCACCAGAAAATGGGAACTCTCTCACGGTACCTTGGCGTTCACGAATATGATGGTAAGCACTCACTGGACAGAAAGGTTTACCTAAAAATGGCTTTGAACCTTGTCTGATAGAGGCCAAAGAGAAAACTCATATGATGAGTGGATGTGATCCTTCACAGAAAGGTGGTGGGGTTATGCAATTGAAACAGTTGGCTCCATTCATGTGATTTCCAACATTTCCAGAGACAACCCGTAGTCTCCGTCACTGAGAGAGGAGGGAAATCTCAGAGACGAATAAATGGAAATGGATCATAGATTAAAATCCATATCTATGAAATGAACATGAATCAAATTAGGTTGTGGACTGATGTTTGCTCTTTTATCAGAAAATGGCAAATGGATCTTATGCAAAACTACTTGATGACAACAAGTTGAAGGGCCCAAACTATGCTGATTGGTACAGGAACCTTATGCTGGTCCTAGCTTCTGAAAAGTGGACAAAGTGGCAAAGAATCCTGCCCCGGAGCGTCCGGGTGATAGGGCTTCTGAGGCCCGAAGGAGAGACTATCAAGAATGGAAGGAGAAAAACTCCCTTGCCCGGTGTTACATCATTGCCTCCTTAGACAACCTGATACAGAGGCAGTTCGATCAGATCGAACTTGCCAAAGACATATTGGACAGTCTCAGGACAATGTATGAAGAGCAAAATCGTTCTACTCGACAAAAGGTCTTGAAACAGTTCATGACCGCACAAATGTCCAAGGGTCAACAAGTTCACGACCATTGACTTCGGATGATGGGATACATCAACGAACTGGAGGCTCTTGGATCCGGGCTGGACCTTGCTACCCAGATAGATGCTATCCTTAAATCTTTGCCTCCTTCCTTTAATCCGTTCATCATGAACTATAACATGAACAAGCTGAATGTCAGTTTACAAGAGCTCAGCAATATGTTGCAAAGAGCTGAGGAACTGATTAGAAAGGATGAGCCTGTAGCCATGCTTGTTGAAGCTGGCAAGGCAGGCAAGAGAAAGAGGAAGGCAAAGAAGCCTCAGAAGAAATCCACTAAGAGCAAGAAGCAGAAGAAAGACAAAGCATCGGATGCCTGTCACTTCTGCAAGAAGACCGGCCACTAGAAAAGGAATTGTCCTACCTACCTGGAATCCAAGAAAGGTAACTTCGAAACTTGTGTTATAGAAACCAATTTGTTGGTAGCTTCTGCTTCCTGGTGTATTGACTCCAGGGCTTCGACTCATGCTTGTAACTCACTGCAGGGGTTCAAGGTAAGCAGAAGGCTGAGTGAAGGAGAAGTAACACTCTTCTTGGAGACTACTGCAACTGTTGCAGCCGCGGCCATAGGAACCGTGGAATTAATTTTTAGAGAAGGAATAAGTATACCGAAAGACTGTCTTTATGTACAAAATTTAAGGAGAAGTTTGATTTCTATTTCAAAACTGTGTGCAAATGGTTATTCTGTCTTCTTTAGTAATACAATTACTGTTAAAAGAAACAACAGATTCATCGCATACAGGGAACTGGAGAACGGTCTCTATGTTCTACATCCTTCTCTAGAAACTAACATAACCGAAACTACGTATGCTGAAATCCCTAAGAAGAGAGCTCGTGATATAGTTAATCCCACGTGTCTGTGGCATTATTGACTTGGCCACATCGGTGTTGACCGAATCACAAGGTTGGTAAAGGATGGTCCTTTGGATTTTCTAACTGTAGAAGATCTTCCCACTTGTGAGCCTTGCCTACAAGGCAAGATGACAAAACGGCCATTTAACGGTAAGCCTGAAAGATGTATGGGCACACTTGACGTAATACATACTGATGATGTGGTCCCCTGAGTGTTAGGACACGAAATCAACATGTGTATTACATCACCTTCACAGATGATTTTTCACGATACGGTTACGTGTACCTAATGAGACACAAGTCTGAATCCTTTGAAAAGTTCAAAGAGTTTAGACAAGAGGTCGAGAAACAGTTAGGGAGAGAAATTAAGGCCCTTCGATCAGATCGAGGTGGTGAGTATCTCTCTGGCGAATTTAGGGACTACTTAATGGACAATGGGATAGTATCACAATTAGCTCCTCCTCCTACACCACAACTTAACGGTGTTTCAGAGAGGAGGAATAGGACCTTATTGGATATGGTCCAGTCGCTTCTCATACACTCAGAGTTACCCACATCCTTTTGGGGTTACGCATTAGAGACTGCGATTTATGTGCTAAATCGGGTTCCAACCAAATCGGTTCCGAATACTCCATATGAACTTTGGACCGGAAAGAAACCAACTGTCAGACACTTGAAGATTTGGGGTTGTCCAGCACACGTTAAGAGAACGAGTGCAGACAAGTTGGAATCCAAGACCTGCCGTTGCCTATTTGTAGGCTACCCAAAAGGCTCTGTAGATTACCTATTCTATGACCCAAGTGAGCAGAAAGTGTTCTACAGTCGTAATGCGCAATTCTTGGAAACTGACTATATCCTGGACACCCATCGTCAGGAAGTTGTTCTTGATGAGGAGAGCTCAGGAGCAGTGGGAGATGTCCCGCAAGTTTCAGGTAGTGACCAACCTAGAAGATCCACTCGGGTATCCAGGCCACCAGTCCATTATGGTTATGACCAGGATAGTTACCTGGTGGAAACCTTGACTAGTGAGGAGGATTTTGTGACTTACACGGATGCTATGTTGGACATAGATTCCCAGAAGTGGGTGGAGGCCATGAGAGCAGAGATGGACTCAATGGAGACCAATGGAGTCTGGACTCTAGTAGATCCGCCCTCCGGGGTAAAAGCAATCGGTTGCAAATGGATTTACAAGAGGAAGAAGGGCCCCGATGGTAAGGTTGAGACCTTCAAGGCTTGTCTGGTGGCGAAAGGGTACACTCAGAAAGAGGGCATCGATTATGAGGAAACCTTTTCGCCTGTGGCCATGCTTAAATCCATTAGGATCTTGCTAGCTATAGCAGCATACCATGATTATGAGATTTGGCAAATGGATGTCAAAACTGCATTCCTGAATGGAGATCTTACTGAAGATATCTATATGCAGCAGCCGCAAGTCTTCATTGCTGCAGGTCAGGAAAATATGGTATGTAAACTTAATAGATCCATTTATGGACTTAAGCAAGCTTCTAGAAGTTGGAACTTCCGTTTTGACTCTGCCATGAAATTGTTTGACTTCGAGCAGAATCCGGATGAACCCTGTGTCTACAGGAAGTATAGTGGAGATAAGGTTAACTACGGTGAAAGTATGGTTATCACAGCAATTCTCCATGAAAGATCTTGGAGAAGCCTCCTATATACTAGGTCTTCGACTCTATAGAGATAGATCGAAGTGGATAATAGGATTATCCCAATCTGCCTACATTGACAAAATAGTCAAAAGATACAACATGGAAAACTCCAAGAAAGGAAATGTTCCTTTCAGGCACGGAGTCACTCTCTCCAAGAAGATGTCTCCCAAGACTTCTGAGGAGATTGATGGCATGAAAGGCGTTCCCTATGCCTCTGCCATAGGGAGCATCATGTATGCCATGCTGTGCACTCGTCCTGACATAGCTCAGCTAGTGAGTGTAGTAAGCAGATTTCAGGCCAACCCAGGGCAGGAGCATTGGACTGCTGTGAAAAACATACTTAAGTACCTTCGAAGGACATAAGAGTTTTGTCTAGTATTCGACGGTAGCTCATTACAGACCCATGGGTATACAGATGCCGATTTCCAGTCAGACCCAGATGATAGAAAGTCTACATCTGGATATGTTTTCACGATAGGATCGTGTGCTGTTTGCTGGAAAAGTAACAAACAGGGGTCCACTGCAGACTCCACGACCCTGGCTGAGTACATTGCTGCAAGTGAGGCTGCCAAAGAAGCCGTATGGATGAAGAAGTTCATTCATGAGTTGGGAGTAGTTCCGTCTGACACATCACCCATCCCATTGTTGTGTGACAACAATGGAGCCATTGCTCAGGCTAAGGAGCCACGAGCCCACTCGAAGTCGAAGCACATCGAGAGGAAGTACAACGTACTGTGGGAGATTGTTGGTAGAGGGGACGTCCTGATTCAGAAGGTAGCGTCAGCGGATAATGTAGCAGACCCATTGACAAAGCCACTATCACAGAAAGTGTTTCAGAAACACGTGGAAAGCATGGGACTCCGGCTAGTACCTGATTGGACCTAAGTGCAAGTGGGAGCTGTTAGATAGTTTTGTATGCCCTTAGCTTCAATCAAAATTGATGTACTTTATGAGTTTATTGTAAATGAATAAAAGTACATATTTGATTCATGTTCCCTTGGTATGTTTCTATGTAATACCCTTAAACTGGACACTTATTGAGACTCGTGTTAGTTTAGAATGTTCAAAGCCAGTGGGTCGGTCTGGGGAGACCTATCCTGACAAGGCAAACACTGTGGTGCCACCAAGTCGGTTGGGGTGGCTTGTCTCAGCAACCGGGGTGAGACCCTAAGCACATACAGTGTGGGATTAATTGAATCTTTGAACTAGACCAGATTTCCAGTATTGCCCTGGACCTTGGAGATTGATGGGCAAAACTGGAAAGTTACACCCGACCCCTAGACTCGATTATGATACTGCACTAGGTGTCGGATCGGGCTGTCTTTGATGTACCATTCAGTGAGATCCTTAGCGGGGGTCAAAACCTGAGTATGTTGGGACAATCCGAGAATTCATTTGAGTGGGTGATCATAGTGACAGGATCAGCCCCTTTGTCAGACAAAGGTAATGATCGGGGATGCACTCTCACTGTTGGAAACCAAGACTGCCGACAGCCGATTTCAACCGTTGAAATTTGTTTTTGCGAAGTATATTTTATATGAGATATAAAAGTATATACATTATGGTTTCTAAAATGTTTGCATAAGGTTTTAATTCCCGGGATCCATATAAGTGGAGAGTTCAACACTGTTCCTTGCAGCCGAGGGAGAGGTCCTCTCTTGTCGGGCAGTGTAAGATCATTATGGGCTGAGAGGTTAAGTGTAAGACCATTGAGGATAATACCTGATGGGCTAATCTTGCATCTGCCCACAGTCCCTGAGTGTTACAAGGTGGCTTGGCCCAGGGACCACTTAGGGTAAGTGTTGGGCTCATAGAGCCCATTTGATGGGTTTCAAGGGGGTGCACTGTCTTTAACAGTGTATTCGACCAGGCCTTTTAACAAAGGCTGGGCCGAACCCATGTGGCTGATGTGTAGATCAATGCATGGGTCCCACGCCATACAAGGAAGCCCAATTGGTCAGCAGTTAGGAAGGTTAAGTGAGCACATAAACTTAATGGGCGTAAAGCCCATTTCGAACTGGGTTATTAATTTAGTTAATTAAAGTGGCGAATTCTGAGATGGATTAGCAGTTAGGATAGGGTCTTAATCCTATCCACTCAGAGAGTCCAGATCTGAATGTGATTCAGATCTAGAAACCTCCTAATAAGATTAGGATAAAGCTAATCTAATCTGCATATAAGATAAGGGTTTATCTTTATCATTAGAAGAGAAGGCTGATCCAAATATGATTTGGATAAGCACCTCCTTATGGGATTAGGAGCTGATCTATTCAAGTTAACAAAAAGAAGGAGGGGGCGGCAGCCTTGAGAGAGACCAAGAAACACATCAGATCCTCTTTAGTGCTGAAATCAAGAAGAGAGAATTCTGCACCCTGCGAATACTCTCTTGCCGCCTCCCTGCTCTTGCCGCCTCCCTGCTCTTGCCGCCCTGTTTGCCAGTTCGATCTCCAGCTGTGGGAGAAGTCAAGATTGGATCTTGACATCAATTCTTTGAGAAAGGATTGAAAAGGGAGCTGTGCTCACGTTCCATCCTGCTGTTTCTTGCAAAGGACAGAGTTCTTGGGGAAGAACACTGCTGATTTTACTCCATCCTACACTGCGCCATCTTCAGTGGGAGCAGTCTTTGGATCCTTCCTTGGGCGTGAACACCTTCGTTGGGAGATATTGCTTCTCCGTATCAGGTATCATTCTCTCCCATTCCTTTTGGTTCAGATCTGGTTCAGTTTGAGGTTCAAGATTTATCCTTGAAAATATGATTTTCTAAATAGGGAATGTGATTCCCAGTTGAAGGGAGAGAAAATTTTTTTAAATTCGCCCCTTATTCTGCAATCTTTGGGCGTCCATGTGATGGATCTCTCAACTCTTCAGGTAGGTGGGGAGGATTTTGCAATTCAGGATTCAGCACAAACTCTTTTTCCACTTTTTGTAATCCTTTTCGACCGCATCTTCATCTTCCAACTCAAAAGTTTGCTGCACTAAAGAGTCAATAATATCTATAGAAAAGATAGAATGTTCATCACTAGGATATCTCATGGCATCATAAATATTAAACTTTATAATTTCACCATCGAATTCCATGGTAAGTGTCCCCTTATGTACATCAATTTTAGTTTTGGACGTCTTAAGAAAGGGTCTTCCCAACAAAATTGGAGTCAAATCGGAAGAATTATCTTCTTCGTATCGATCACATAGAAATCGGCAGGAAAGACCAAATTATTAACTTGGACCAAGACGTCCTCCAAAATACCCTTCGGGTATGTAGTAGATCGGTCAAAGAGTTGTAAGATCACACCCATCTCTTTCAGTGGTCCAAGATTCATGGTCATGTAGATAGAATGGGGCATGACATTTATCGAAGCTCCTAGATCTAACATTGCTTTTCGATCTGGACATTTCATATTTTACAGGGGATAGTGAACATACCTGGATCCTTGCATTTAGGGGGTAGTCTCTTTTGGAGAAATGCTGAAACGTTTTCTCCTATATGGACTTTCTCAATGCCTTTTAGCATAGCGGGGTACCTGGTTGATTGCATCAAGGAGGGGGATATTTACCTCAACTTTGCAGAATGTCTCGAGAATATCATTGTCTTGCTCGTCTTTCTTGGATTTTGCAAATCAGCTTGGAAAATGTGGAGCGATGACTATGGCTTTCCGCTTGAATTTTTTTGGGGTGATGGTGTCTCCTTTTCTTTCTCTTCTTTGGTTGTACCTTTAGATGCTTCTTCATTAGGTTCATTCAGCTCCTTCAGGCTTCTCAAGTTGATTGCGCTAGCATTCTGTTTTTGATTAGCTATGGTCTAAGAGGGTAGCCTTCATGATACTTGAGATTCTATTCGACTCATAGCAGTTGCCAATTGGCTGAATTGATTCTCCAGGTTTCGGATGCTTGTCCTTGTCTCCTGTTAAAATTTTTGAGTGTTAGTTGCAAGTGCTTTAACTGTTAGACAGTTTTTGTATGCCCTTAGCTTCAATCAGAATGATGTACATTATGAGTTTATTGCAAATGAATAAAGTACATATTTGATTCTTGTTCTTGTGGTGTGTTTTTGTGCAATACCATTAAACTAGACACTTAATGAGACTCGTGTTAGTTTAGAATGTTCATAGCTAGTGGGTCGATCTGGGGAGACCTATCCTAATAAGGCTGACATTGATGTGCCACCAAGTCGGTTGGGGTAGCCTATGAGTTTATTGCAAATGAATAAAGTACATATTTGATTCTTGTTCTTGTGGTGTGTTTTTGTGTAATACCATTAAACTGGACACTTAATGAGACTCGTGTTAGTTTAGAATGTTCATAGCTAGTGGGTCGATCTGGGGAGACCTATCCTAATAAGGCTGACATTGATGTGCCACCAAGTCGGTTGGGGTGGCCTGTCTCAGCCGCCAGGGTGAGACCCAAGGCACATGCAATGTAGGATTAATTGAATCTTTAAACTAGATCAGATTTCCAGTATTGCCCTGGACCTTGGAGATTAATAAGCAAAACTGGAAAGTTACACCCAACCCCTAGACTCGATTATGATACTACACTAGGTGTTGAATTGGGCTGTCATTGATGTACCAATTAGTGAGATCCTTAGCGAGGGTCAAAACCTGGGTATGTTGGGGCAGTTTGAGAATTCATTTGAGTGGGTGATCCTAGTGACAGGATCAGCCCCTTTGTCGGACAAAGGTAATGGTCAGGGATGCACTCTCACTGATGGAAACCAAGACTGCAGAGGTGTCCTCTCTTGTTGGGTAGTGTTTGATCATTATGGGCTGAGAGGTTAAGTGTAAGACCATTGAGGGTAATACCAGATGGGCTAATCTTGCATCTGCCCACAGTCCCTGGGTGATACAAGGTGGCTTGGCCTAGGGACCACATAGGGTAAGTGTTGGGCCCATAGAGCCAATGTGATGGGTTTCAGGGGGTGCATAGTCCATAACAGTGTATTCAGCCAGGCCTTGTAACAAAGACTGGGCTGAAACCATGTGGCTGATGTGTAGATCAATGTTTGGGTCCCACGCCATACAAGGAAACCCATCTGGGCAACAGTTAGGAAGACTAAGTGAGCAAATAATCTTAATGGAACTAAAGCCCATTTCGAATTGGGCTAGTTTAATTAGTTAAATATGGGGAGAATTCTGGGAATGGATTAGCAGATAGGATAGGGTCTTAACCCTATCCACTCAAAGAGTCCAGATCTGAATGTGATTCAGACCTGGAAACCTCCTAATGAGATTAGGAGAAGGCTGATCTAATCTGTAGATAAGATAAGGGTTTTTCCTTATCACCTAAAGGGATGTCTGATCCAAAAATGATTTGGATCAGCAACTCCTAATAGGATTAGGAGTTGATCCCTTTAAGGTTACAAAAGAAGGAGGGGGTGGCAGCCTTTAGAAGACACATATTCACATCCTCTTTAGAGCTGAAATCACAGAAAAAAGAATTAAGCATCCCTGCGAAATTCTTTCTCGCTGCCTCCTTCCTGTTGTGACCTACCCTGCCAGTTTGATCTCCAGTTCAATGGGAGAAATCAATATTCGATCTTGACATCAGTTCCTTGTGAAGGGACTGATAGGAATTTGTGCTCACATGCCATCCTGCTAATTCTTGCGAAGGATTAGGTTCTTGGGGAGAACACTGCTGATTCTGCTCCATCCTGCACTGTGCCATATTCAGTGGGAGATATTATTTCTCCGTATCAGGTATAATCCTCTCCTACTACTTTTATTCAGATCTGGTTCAGTTTATGGTTCAAGATTGATCCTTGAAAATATGATTTTCTAAAATAGGGAATGCGATTCCCAGTTGAAGGGAGAGAATTTTTTTTTGAAATTCGCCCACCTTATTCCACAATATTTGGGCATCCATATGATGGATCTCTCATCCCTTCAGTGGTATTAGAGCCATGGTTCAAATCTTGAACCAATTTATTTCAGATCTGAACCTGCGCAAATGGGCAGAAGGCGTTTTACCCGATTTGTGCAGATAAGGGTTTTGGGAAATTGTTCCCAAAATTATGGGCGAATAATCTAACATTAATTTTTATATAAATCTGATTATTATTTGAATTGTTCTTTATGATTTTCTTGATTTATGGGTTGTTCGTACAAAAGGAGATCGAAATCTTGATTTAAGTAGGGAACCTGTGATTTTGTAGTTTCTGGATAATTTTATTACCTTTGGTTTGTAAAATAATATTTTATTTTATTTTTTAGACTGAATGTATAGGTATTCGATCTAATGTAATATTAATAAAATTAGGATTTCTATTTATTTTATTTTGGATCGAAGATGGAGGCGCAAGGAAGGAGATTACGCAGATGGGAGAATCGCTATCTGTGATTTGCAGTCTATGAAACTGCAAACTGTGATCTAACCTCTGTTTTGTAGGATGGATTGTGTGAACAGCCCTGTTTGACTGAGATTTTCTTTTATCAGTATTTAATTTCAAATTATTTTCTTGAATTAAAGAGTTAATTAAAGATCAAACCCTATACCCATTCGAACCAAGATTGGTTCAAATTGTTTGGACCGAATCTAGGGTTCGATCAAGGCTGAATGTCAGCCTTAATTTTTCCCAAAATGGGCCTGGGGATTGATAATTAATTGCGTGCTTAATTCAGCCCAACCTGTAAAGGTCCAATTTTAAATTGTTAAAACTGCTAAATGTCTACTCTGCGGATTAAGTTATATGGGCCGAACCAATCAACCCTAATTCGGCCCCTATACCTAGATAATATTAATGGTTAATATTATGGATGGGCTTCAAATGGGCTTTACAGATATTTAATTGATTGGTTCAATTTATCCCTGCATGTGATGTATGGATGTGTGATGTGCTACATAAGTGTTTGCCCATGCTGAATCGATAGTGGCTCTTGCGCACACAATGGCTGAATGCACATCATTGCCATGGTGTCCCTTTTGGTCATTGGATGACCTCCCTTAGTGGTGGGCCCCATACCTCATGGAGAGGTTATATGCGGAACCCTAGCCGATTTGGGCCCACCAAAATCTGGATTTACGAAAGTCAGTGGGAGCCACTTTGGTTTGACCTAGATCAAACTAGGGCGAAATTTATTGTTCCCTCCAGCTAATATGAGTGGATGTGATAGGGAAATTCATATGATAAACTCTCTAAAGGCCTTCCATCATTAGCATGAGGATGGGTCTTTCAGTAATGAGGAAACGCACAAAAAAATGGGCTATCCATTTACTAATGGGCTTGTCTGAGTGTTTCACAAGATGATAGGGGTGTCATAGACTGATGTAGGAGGGGCTTCACCAGAAAATGGGAACTCTATCACAGTACCTTGGCATTCATGAATATGATGGGTAAGCACTCACTAGATAGAAAGGTTTACCTGAAAATGTCTCTGAACCTTGTCTGACAGAGGCTGGTGGGTTGTCAAAGCCCTCAAAATTAGTACTAGTCCCACAATAAAATATTTGTAGTAAAAGTGGTACTAGATCGAATCCCACAAGGAGCTAACAGTAATCTCTCAGCCGAATGAATATAATCACTGAGTGGGAAAATTAAATAACTAAACTTAAAAGAGAGAGTAATAGCAAACTAAACAAACAAGAGAAATCCATCTTACCGAATTCTAGTTCAAGGGTTTGAGTTAGTCAATTGACCATCGATCATAGGTAGTCTCTAGTAGTCTTGCAATTCAAGAATTTAACCTTAGATTTATTAGGATAGCCATAATAAACCTTGTGTTTTCCTAATTCAACTGACCAAACCCAGCATTCGATCAACACTTATCACTACTTAACTGGGTACAATAGCGTTCCATATTAACCAGTGATAACAGTTAAACCAAGATAACAACAATTAAGATAGCTGCAATTATCAAATCTTATTCCATCGATTCCCTTTAGGTTAAAACATGTCAATACATTGGTCAAAGATTGTCACGAACAATTGACCCAAAAAGATATTAACCAAATTGCTACTTGTACCACTATTTGTGACAATTACGGATCACCGAACCATGGATAGCAGTAGGAAAATCAACATTAATTAATTTGTCAGACTAATTAACATTAACATCCAATGAAAATATGCACAAGAACCAATGAATACTTGAATTAAAAAGCAAGATCTTAAATTAAATATAGAACCTCACAGTGGCACAATCGAACCTCCCCCTTGAACCAGAAAAGAAAAGCTTAGCTGCTCATGATCTTCGAACTCTCCATGCTCTGCTTCTTAGTGGCTGAACTGCTCTCTTGGTAGCTTGAGTTGCTTGATGATCTCTTGGATCCTTGGATTGAGTGATGCTAGAGCTGGTCCGCCCCCCTCTTTATATAGCCAAAGGAGAGGGCTGTTTTCCAACTCCTTCTAGGAGATCATCTTATCTTATGGGAGTCTTGATCTTCTTTGAACTAATCCTATCATATCTCTTATCTAATCCACATCCTTATCTTTATAAGATTACATTCAGAATTTAGATCTAATAAGACTCTCTCCCTCCTTGGAGGTTACATTCGAATTAGGACTCTAGGCTCTCGCATTCGAGTTGGGCTTCTCTGATAACTTGGGCTGCTTCCATGTTCTTCTGTGAATTGGGCTTCAACTGTGAAATGCGCCCGACTGCGAACTTGCTCCGAATTCAAGCTCGGTTTCGGACTCGATTAGGACCGAATTTGCAAAAACCCAAAACATAAAAGTTGTGGGCCTCCCATTTCTTTCTAATTCTGATTGAATTATCCAATTCTGAGTTCAAAATTGAGAGTTATGCCCAGATTACTGACTATCACCGAAACTATGCAAAATCACCCGATTTGCCCTATTTTCTTCCAATTGCCTTCTTTATTGCCCTGAATCAAAATACAAGAGTAATAAGTCCATTTAAGTGCTAAATAAATGTAAAAGAGTGAATATTAAGGGATAAAAATAGGTTTATTTTTGGTCTCATCAAATCCCCCCACACTTAAACCTTGGCCATCCTCGGGCAAGACAAAATTCAAACAAAAACAATCTAACTATCCTATCGATTTTTAAAATCAACTCTCCTTCATCTTTCTCCACAAATATTCTAGGTTAACTATTGCGAACCATTAAATCAACACTACCAAGTCATACACGACTCATTCATCAATGAATCCAATTTCTACTACTACAAACCAGGTAGTAAATCAGGGAAAAACCTTTTATCTTCTCTCTCTTTTTATTTTCTTTTTCTTTCCTCTGAAGAAGTGGGTGCATTTTATGCTCCACCTCACTTTTGGATTACTTGGTCAGTAGGTGCATTTTATGCTCCATCCTACTGTTTGATTTACTAGCTAGTAGGTGCATTTTATGCACCATCCTGCTATCAGATTAATTGACCGGTAGGTGCATTTTATGCTCCATCCTACCAATTGTGGCAATGGTGAAGTATTTACCTTATTTACTTAAACCTGAATTTAGGAATAGCTTAACTGGAAAATGGCTTCAGATAAGTCATGTACTCCTTGATCATTTCTTTTTTTTTAGCAAATGCAGAAAAACACGACCTAAATCAAATTTTAGAATGCAACCTAAATTGTAGCCTAAATCTCCCTCCCCCACACTTAAAACTTACATTGTCCCCAATGTGAGGTTAAATGCAAAGAAAGGACAGAAAATCTAAACTAGGAATGCAAAAACAAAAAAAAAAAAAGAAAAATAGACTTCCCTATTTTAATAATCCTGAATTGGATCCTCTAATTCTCGTGGATGCAGCTTTCGGTGTGCTCCCCTTCCATCTATCATGAGTGGGTTTAAATCTAAAATAGGGGCCTTCGTATCCAGTTGTGCACTCGATTCTAGCTCCCCATTCATATCTTTTTCAAAAATTTCCTACACAGTTGGATCAATAGTGTCAACCAAATAGATCGAATGGTCTTCATTTGGGTACTTTATAGCTTCAAAAATATTAAATTTAACAGTCTCCTCGTCAAACTTCACGGAGAGGGTACCCTCATCCACATCTATTTTGGTCTTGGCCATTTTCATGAATGGCCTGCCTAATAGAAGTGGGGCAGAACTTGTGATCGTTTCCTCCTCCATCTTCAGAATCTAAAAATCAGCTAGAAAAATTAAATAGTTAACCTGCACCAATACATTCTCAACAATCCCTTCTGGTTAGGCGCTAGAACGATCAGCTAATTGGATAACAACTCTAGTTTCTTTTAAAGAATCTAATCTCAAAGCATAGTAAATCGAGTATGGCATGACATTGAGAGATGCACCTAAGTCTAGCATGGCATGCTCGATTCACTTATTGCCAATCACACAAGGTAGGGTGAACATACCTGGATCAGCATGTTTTTCTGGTAAGGTCCTCTTGATCACAGCTGAAACGTTCTCTCCAACTCTTACCTTTTGAGTCCTATACCTCCTCTTCTTCCTGTCCTTTATCCGCCTTCCTTTTTGAGGTAGGTTCTAGTTGCAGTTCCTTCCCACTTCTCAGCACCACTGCACTTACATTCTCCTTGGGGTTGACTACCATTTGTGATGGTAGTTTCCCGGAGCTCTACGCCTCCAACTTGCTAATGGAAGTGGCAAGTTGGCTGATTTGGTTCCCCAAATTCTGAATGCTGGCTATTGTTTCCTACAGAAGTTGCTAAGTGTTAGTAGCAAGAGCCTTAACGATTTCCTCTAATGGCATACCTGAACTTGAGGGCTGACTTTGCGCTGTGATAGGTGCTGAATATTGGGGCTGTCAATTGAAATATTGGGGCTGATATCTGTGCTATCCTCCTTGGTTCCCATAGCTTAGATTTGGATGATCCCTCCACCCCGGATTGTAGTAATTGGAGTAGGGGTCATAATTTCGTTGGGGCTGCCCCGGGAATCCTCCTACGGCACTTACTTGTTGCATTAGTCCATCCTGTAGTGATAGACACATGTCCATAGGATGACCAGGGATCGAACAGATACCACACACCCTGGTAGTTTGTAATTATCCTGCAGCGAGTTGCCTAACCAAGGCAGTTAAATCAGAAATCTGATTTTCTAAATTTACATGGCTTACCTCATTAACCCGTCTTATGGTACCGTCTATCCTTGCACTGAACTGTTGTGAATTTTCGGCCATGTTGGAAATTAACTCCCTAGCCGCTTCGGATGTCTTGTTCACCAAGGTTCCTCCACTGGCTGCATTGACCATACTTCTATCCATGGGCTATAGCCCTTCATAGAAGTATTGGATTAACAATTGTTTGGGTATTTGGTGCTGTGGACAGTTAGCAACAAGTTGTTTAAAACTTTCCCAATATTCATATAGTGTCTCACCACCAAACTGCCGAACTCCACATATTTCTTTTCTTATATTTGTAGCCTGGGATGCAAGAAAATATTTATCTAAAAATATCTTATTCATCTCATACCATGTGCGTATTGAACCGGGAGGAAGAATATACAACCAATCCTTTGCTTTATCTCTTAAAGTAAATGGAAAGGCTATGAGTTTTAGTTGTTCCTTGGTCATGCCTTGGGGCTTCATGCTCGAATAGACGACATAAAATTCCTTTAGATGCTTATGAGGGTCCTCACCTGGAAAACCATAAAATATAGGCAATAGCTGAATCAAACTAGATTTGAGTTCAAAGGATACCTCAAGAGTGAGATACGTTATGCATAATGGTTGTTGGTTCATAACCGATGCAGCCAACTCCCTTAATGTCCTCTCTCTGTCAGCCATTCTTTCTTCTTCTTCGAAGATGGTGAAGGGATCGGATATCCATCACATGGATGCCCAACGATTGCGGAAAAAGGGGGCAAATTTCAACAATTTTTCTCTCCCTTCAACTGGGAATCGAATTGCCTATTTAGAAAATCATATTTTCAAGGATCATTTTTGAACCATAAACTGAACTAGATCTGAACCAAAAGGAATAGGGAGGGATTATACCTGATATGGAGAAGCAGTATCTCCCAATGCAGGTGTTCACGCCTAAGGAAGGATCCAAAATCTGCTCCCACTGAAGATGGCACAGTGCAGGGTGGAGCAGAATCAATAGTGTTCTTCCAAAGAACTTGACCCTTTGCAAGAATCAATTGGATGGCACGTGAGCACAGCTTCCTATCAAATCTTTCTCAAAGAACTGATGTCAAGATCAAATCTTGACTTCTCCCACAACTGGAGATCGAACTGGAAAACAGGGCGGCAAGAACAAGTAGGCTGCAAGAAAAGAATTCTGCTAAGATGCTTAATTCTTCCTTCTTGATTTCAGCACTGAAGAGGATCTGAATGTGATGTCTTCTAAAGGCTGCTGCCCCCTCCTGCTTTTGTTAGCCTAAAAAGATCAGCTCCTAATCCAATTAGGACCTGCTTATCCAAATCATATTTGGATAAGATCTCTCTTTAGGTGATATGGATAAACCCTTATCTACATATTAGATTAGCTTTCTCCTAATCTCATTAGGAGGTTTCTAGATTTGAATCACATTAAGATCTGGACTCTCTGAGTGGATAGGGTAAAGACCCTATCCTATCTGCTAATCCATCTCAGAATTCGCCCCATTATTAACTAATTAAATAGCTCAATTCAAAATGGGCTTTAGGCCCATTAAGCTTATGTGCTCACTTAACATTCCAAACTGCTGCCTAGTTGGGCTTCCTTGTATGGCGTGGACTCTAACATTGATCTGCACATCAGCCACATGGGTTCAGCCCAGCCCTTGTTACAAGGCCTGGTCGAATACACTATTATGGACAATGCACCCCCTGAAAACCATCTCATGGTCTCTATGGGCCCAACACTTACCCTAAGTTGTCCCTGGGCCGAACCACCATGTAACACCCAGGGACTGTGGGCAAATGCAAGATTAGCCCATCAGGCATTATCCTCAATGGTCTTACACTTAACCTCTCAGCCCATAATGATCATACACTACTCGACAAGAGAGGACCTCTCCCTCGGCTACAAGGAACAGTGTTACACTCTCTACTTATATGGATCCCGGGAATTAAAATCTTTTGCAAATCATTTTGAAACCATAATATATATACTTTCATATCTCATATAAAATATATTTTGCAAAACAAATCTCGACGATTCAAATCAGCTGCCGGCAGTCTTGATTTCCATCTGTGAGAGTGCATCCCCGATCATTACCTTTGTCTGACAAAGGGGCTGATCCTGTCACTATGATCACCCACTCAGATGAATTCTCAGACTGTCCCAACATACCTAGGTTTTGACCCCCACTAAGGATCTCACTGAATGGTACATCAAAGATAGCCCGATCCAACACCTAGTGCAGTATCATAATCGAGTCTAGGGGTTGGGTGTAACTTTCCAGTTTTTCCCATCAATCTCCAATGTCCAGGGCAATACTAGAAATCTGGTCCAGTTCATAGATTCAATTAATCATACATTGTATTTGCCTAGGGTCTCACCCTGGCAGCTAAGACAGGCCACCCCAACCGACTTGGTGGCACCACAGTGTCAGCCTTGTCAGGATAGGTATCCCCAGACCGACCCACTAGCTGTAAACATTCTAAACTAACACGAGTCTCATTAAGTGTCCAGTTTAAGGGTATTACACGGAAACATACCAAGGGAACATGAATCAAATATGCACTTTTATTTATTTACAATAAACTCATATAGTACATCATTTTGATTGAAGCTAAGGGCATACAAAACTGCCTAACAGATGGGTATATCACAAGCAGGTAAATCACAATCTGAGTTCACCCTTTTAGGTGAACGATCCTTCCTTTGTTTTGCCTCCTTCCTTAAACGATGGGTGGTCCTCTCAATTTCGGGGTTGTTCTCGAGTTCACCTCATTGAGAAGCACAAGTCATAAAATAAGAAGGTTAAAAAAAGACGGTAATAGCTAAGAAATTAAAGTTGCTCCCCGGCAACGGTGCCAAAATTTTGACGGGTTGTCGAAGCCCTCAAAATTAGTACTAGTTCCACAATAAAATATTTGTAGTAAAAGTGGTACTAGATCGAATCCCACAGGGAGCTAATAGTAATCTCTCAACTGAGTGAATATTATCACTGAGTGGAAAAATTAAATAACTGGAATTAAAAGAGAGAGTAATAGCAAACTAAACAAACAAGAGAAATCAATCTTACCGAATTCTAGTTCAAGGGTTCAGGTTAGTCAATTGACCATCGATCATAGGTAGTCTCTAGTAGTCTTGCAATTCAAGAATTTAACCTTAGATTTATTAGGATAGCCATAATAAACCTTGTGTTTTTCTAATTTAGCTGACCAAACCCAGCATTCAATGAACACTTATCACTACTTAACTGGGTACGATAGTGTTCCATATTAATCAGTGATAGCATTAAGCTTTGTAAAAACAGTTAAACCAAGATAATAATAATTGAGATAGCTACAATTATCAAATCTTGTTCCATCGATTCCCTTTAGGTTAAAACATGTCAATACATTGGTCAAAGGATGTCACGAACAATTGACCCAGAAAGATATTAACCTAATTGCTATTTGTACCATTATTAGTGAAAATTATGGATCACCGAACCATGGATAGCATTAGGAAAATCAATATTAATTAATTTGTCAGACTAATTAACATTAACATCCAATGAAAATTTGCACAAAAACTAATGAATACTTGAATTAAAAAGCAAGATTTTAAATTAAATACAGAACCTCATAGTGGCATAATCGAATGCCCCCCTTGAACCAGAAAAGAAAAGCTTAGCTGCTCATGATCTTCAAACTCTCTATGCTCTGCTTTTCAGTGGCTGAACTGCTCTCTTGGTAGCTTGAGTTGCTTGATGATTTCTTGGATCCTTGGATTGAGTGATGCTAGAGCTGGTCCGCCCCCCTCTTTATATAGCTAAAGGAGAAGGCTATTTTCCAACTCCATCTTGGAGATCATCTTATCTTAAGGGAATCTTGATCTTCTTTGAACTAATCCTATTCTATCTCTTATCTAATCCCCATCCTTCTTATCTTTATAGGTTTACATTTAGAATTTAGATCTAATAAGACTCTCTCCCTCCTTGGAGGTTACATTCAAATTATGACTCTAGGCTCTCGCATTCGAGTTGGGCCTCTCTGATAACTTGGGCTGATTCCATGTTCTTCTGCGAGTTGGGCTTCAATTATGAAATAGGCCTGGTTGTGAACTTGCTCCAAATTCAGGCCTAGTTTCAGACTCAATTGGAACCGAATCTGCAAAAACCCAAAACATAAAAGTTATGGACCTCCCTTTCATCTTTCTAATGGTACTTGAATTGTCCAATTCGGAGTTTGGAATTGAGAGTTGTACCCAGATTTGCCCTGTTTTCTTCCAATTGCCTTCTTTATTGCCCTGAATCGAAATACAAGAGTAATGAGTCCATTTAAGTTTTAAATAAATGTAAAAGAGTGAATATTAGGGGATAAAAATAGGGTTATTTTTGGTCTCATCAGAGGCCAAAGGGAAAACACATATGATGAGTGGATATGATCCTTCACAGAAAGGTGGTGGGGTTATGTAGCTGAAACAGTTGGCTCCATGCACCCTATGTGATTTTCCACATTTTCAGAGACAACTCGTAGTCTCCATCACTGAGATGGGTGGGAAATCTCAGAGATGAATAAATGGGAATGGAACATAGATTAAAAGCCATATCTATGTAATGAACTTAAATCAAATTAGGTTGTGGACTGATGTTTGTTCTTTTTATCAAAAAATGGCAAATGGACAATTTGCAAAGCTTCTTGATGACAACAAGCTGAAGGGCCCAAACTATGCCGACTGGTACAAGAAACTTATGCTGATCCTAACATCTGAAAAGTTGGACAAAGTGGCTAAAAATCCTACTCTGGAGCGTCTGGGTGATAGCGCTTTTGAGGCCCGAAGGAGAGACTATCAAGATTGGGATGAGAAAAACTCCCTTGCCCGGTGTTACATCATTGCATCCTTGGACAATCCAATACAGAGGTAGTTCGATCAAATCAAATTTGCCAAGGACATATTAGACAGTCTCAAGGCGATGTATGAAGAGAAGAATCGTTCTACTCGACAAAAGGTGTTAAAACATTTCATGACCGCACAAATGTCCAAAGGGCAACAAGTTCATGACCATTGTCTTCGAATGATGGGCTACATCAATGAGTTAGAAGCTCTTGGATTCGGGCTGGACCTTGCGACCTAGATAGATGCTATCCTTAGTTCTTTGCCTCCTTCCTTTAATCCGTTCATTGTGAACTATAACATGTACAAGCTGAATGTCATTTGCAAGAGCTCAGTAATATGTTGCAATGAGCAGAAGAACTGATTAAAAAGGATGAGCCTGTAGCTATGCTTGTTGAAGCTACCAAGATGGGCAAGAGAAAGAGGAAGGCAAAGAAGCCTCAGAAGAAAGCCACTAAGGGTAAGAAGCAGAAGAAAGACAAAGCATCGGATGCCTGTCACTTCTGCAAGAAGATCAACCACTGGAAAAGAAACTGTCCTGCCTACCTAGAATCCAAGAAAGGTAATTTTGAATCTTGTGTTATAGAAACCAATTTATTGGTAGCTTTTGCGTCCTGGTGTATTGACTCCGGGGCTTCAACTCATTTGTGTAACTCACTACAGGTGTTCAAGGTAAGCAGAAGGCTGAGTGAAGGAGAAGTTACACTCTACTTGGGGACTTCTGCAAGTGTTGCAGCCATGGCCATAGGAACTGTGGAGTTAAATTTTAGAGAAGGAGCTATTGTACTGAAAGATTGTCTTTATGTACAAAATTTAAGAAGAAATTTGATTTCTGTCTCAAAACTGTGTGTGGATGGTTATTCTGTCTTTTTTTGTAATACGATTACTATTTGATGAGAGTAGAATTTATCATATTTTTATCCCCAATTATTCTATCTTTTATACAAAATTAGCATCTAATTGGACTCATATCTCTTGTATTTTGGTCCAGGGTATGAAAGAAGGCATCAAGAGCAAAGAAAGACAAATCGGATGATTTTTCATAGTTTCGACATTGTTCAGTGATCTAGGCCTAACTCACGTCTCCGAACTCTGAATGGGCTGATTTAAGATCCACTGGAAAGATAAAAGAAAAAGCCACAACTTTTATGTTTTGGGCTTTCGCAGATTCGGCCTGCATCGAAGTCAAATCTGGGCCCGAAATTGGGGCAATTTTGTAGAAGGGCCCAATCCACAGCTGAAGCCCAACTCGCAGAAAAACCTGGCTGAAGCCCAATTCGTAAAGGAGGTCTATTATGAACCCAAGAACAAGAAACTAAGAAGAATCCTTCTAGATCTAAATTCTTGATGTAATCTTAGAGTGAAAATGGGATTGAGTTCAAGAAATGAAGAGATAGGATTAGAATTAGGATAGGACTTTCTATTTCTTGTAAAGATCAACTTCAAGAGAAAGTAGGAGACCACCCTCTCCCCTTTAATCTATAAGAAGGAGGGGGTGGACCAGCTTGAGGTATCACTTGATCACTGAATTATTCAATCATTCAACTTCTGATTAGAATCAAGAAGCAAGGAGCAATCAGTCAAGAAGTGTTCAAGATAAGTTCAAGAATTCAAGAAACTTCAAGAAGAGGAGATCTCAGCACCTTGGGCAAATTCAAGAGTTCTTTCTTCCCCTTTGTTTGTTTTAATTCTTCTGTCATGAATTAATTTGTTTCTTGCTAGGGCTATGGAAAGCCTAACCATGTTAATGATGAAAGAATGGTAGGATCCATCTAATGGATGCCATAAAGGTGGCGGAATGGGTGGGCGAATTTCAAAAATTTCCTACCTTCTCTCAACTGGGAATCATATTCCCTAAATTTAGAATACAATATTCAAGGATCCTACTTGAACCATAATCAAACCAGATCTGTACAAAAAGATAAATGGGAGGAATATACCTGATCCGGGGAAGCAGTATCTCCCAAAGTTGGTGTTCACGCCCAAAGAATGCTCCAAGATCCGTTCCTGCTGAAGATGACACAGCTGTGAATGGAACAGAACCAGCAGGGTGCGTCCTACACACTGGATCCTTCACAAGAATCCTCTGGAAGTACTAAACACTGAATCTTTCTCAGTCTTTCTTGCAAGACTGATGTCAAGAACAGATTTCTTGACTTTCTTTTCTGCAAAGATCTAATCTTGCAATGGCAGATGGCGGCGGTAGGAGGAGATCTCCAAAACGAAAAAGGCTGAACTGCTTTTTCTGTTTTTCTGGAGAGTATGAATGAGATCCTCTCTCAATTCGCAGGAGATATCCTATACCTCTTCAAGGTGGTTCGAAATCTCCTCCTTTCTTCTTGATTAAGAAACGTCCTTTTTAGGAGTTATCCCAATCCAAATCAGTATTTGGATGGGGGATAATCTTAATCCTTTCTGCAGATAGAGTTAGTTTACTCCTGATCTTATCAGGAGGTTACCAGATTCAAATCTAATTTGAATTTGGTCTCTAAGAGTGGATAAGGCTAAAGGCCCAATCCTTTTACTAACTTTAATCTCAAATTCGCCCCATGGATGGGTGATCATATCAGCCCACCTCGAAATGGGCTTTTGGCCCATTAAGTGTTCAGTGTCTAATTACTTTCCAATCTGCTGCCCAGTTGGGCTTCTTTGTATGGCGTGGGACCCAAGCATTGATCTACACACCAGCCACATGGGTTCGGCCCAGCATCTAAAACAAGGCCCAGCCGAATTCACTGAAAAACTCAATGAACCCCTTGAGTCCATCATATGGACCCTATGGGCCCAACACTTACATTAAGTGGTCCCTGGGCCAAGCCATCTTATAAAAACCCAGGGACTGTGGGTGATGAGACCAAAACGAACCCTAATTTTATCCCCTAATATTCATTCTTTTACATTTATTTAGCACTTAAATGGACTCATTACTCTTGTATTTCGATTTAGGGCAATAAAGAAGGCAATTGGAAGAAAACAGGACAAATCGGGTGATTTTGCACAGTTTCGGCGACAGTCAGTAATCTGGGCTTAACTCTCAATTCCGGACACCGAATTGGATAATTAAAGAAGCATTAGAAAGATGAAAGGAAGGCCCACAACTTTTATGTTTTGGGTTTTGACAGATTCGGCCTGCATCGAGTATGAAAATAAGCCCAATGTTGGAGGAAGTTCGCAACCAGGCTCATTTCACAACTTAAGCCCAACTCGCAGAAGTACCTTGAAGCAGCCCAACTCGAATTCAAGAGTTAAGAGTCCGAATTTCGAATGTAATCTCTAAGGAGAGACTTTTATCAGATCTAAAGTCTTGAATGTAATCCTAGAGAGATAAAAAGATTGAGATTAGAGCATTAGATAAGAGATACGATAGGATTAGTTCAAGATAAGATCAAAACTCCCTAAGGATAAGATGATCTCCTAGAAGGAGTTGGAAAACAGCCCTCTCCTTTGGCTATATAAAGAGGGGGGCCGAACCAGCTCTAGAAATCACTCAATCATTCAGCAATCAAGCATCAAGCAACTCAAGAAGATCAGTTCGGCCATGGAGAAGCAAAGCATGGAGATTGCGCAGATCATGAGCAGGTAAGCTTCTTTTTTCTGGTTCAAGGGGAGAGGTTCGATTGTGTCATTGTGAGGTTCTGTAGTTAATTTATTTTTTTGCTTTTTAATTCAAATATTCATTGATTCTTGTGCATATTTTTATTGGATGTTAATGTTAATTAGTCTGACAAACTGAATTAATGTTGATTTTCCTACTGCTATCCATGATTTCGGTGATCCGTAATTGTCACGAATAATGGTACAAGTATCAATTAGGTTGATATCTTTTTGGGTCAATTGTTTGTGACAACCTTTGACCAATGTTTTAACATGGTTCAACCTAAAAGAATCGATGGAACAAAATTCAGTAATTGCAGATATCTCAATTATTGTTATTTTGGTTTAACTGTTTTCACAAATCTTAATGCTATCATTGTTTAACATGGAATGCTATCGTACCCAGTTGAGTGGTGATAAGTGTTGATCGAATGCTGGGTTTGGTCAACTGAATTAGGAAAACACAAGGTTTATTATGGCTATCCTAATAAATCTAAAGTTAAATGCTTGAATTGCAAGAATGCTGAATTGTACCTAGGATCGATGGCCAATTGTTTGTTTAGTTTGTTATTCTTTTAATTTTAGTTATTTAATTTTCCCACACAATTACTTTACCCATTCGGCTAAGAGATTACTGATTTGCTCCCTATGGGATTCGACCTAGAACCACTTTTACTGCAAATATTTTATTGTGGGACTAGTAATAATTTTGAGGGCTTCGACAAACCCGTCAAAATTTTGGCGCCGTTGCCGGGGAGCAACTTTAATTTCTTAGCTATTACCTTCCTCTTGTTAACCTCTTTTGTTTTATGACTCGTGCTTCTCAATGAGGTGAACTCGAGTACAATCCCGAAATTGAGAGGACCACCCATCATTTAAGAAAGGAGGCAAAGCAAAGGAAGGATCGTTCACCAAAGAAGGTGAATTCAGATTGTGATCTTCCCATATTGAAGAAGTAGAAAGAATGGCTGACAGAGAGAGAACATTAAGGGAGTTGGCTGCACCAATTATGAACCAACAACCTTTATGCATCACGTACCCCACTCTTGAGGTAGCCTTTGAACTCAAATCTGATTTGATTCAATTATTACCTCTGTTTCATGGTTTCTCAGGTGAGGACCCTCACAAACATCTAAAGGAATTTCATGTCGTCTGTTCATGCATGAAACCCCACGGTATGACCGAGGACCAGGTAAAACTCATAGCCTTTCCTTTTACTTTAAGAGATAAAGCAAAGGATTGGTTTTATATTCTCCCTCCCGGTTCTGTATGCACATGGGATGAAATGAATAGGATATTTTTAGATAAATATTTTCCTGCATCCCGGGCTGCGAATATAAGAAAAGAAATATGTGGAGTTCGGAAGTTTGGTGGTGAGACATTATATGAATATTGGGAAAGGTTTAAGCAACTTGTTGCTAGTTGTCCCCACCACCAAATTCCTGAACAATTGTTAATCCAATACTTCTATGAAGGGCTACAGCCCATGGATAGAAGTATGGTCGATGCAGCCAGTGGAGGAGCCTTGGTGAACAAGACACCCGAAGCGGCCAGGGAGTTAATATCCAACATGGCCGAAAATTCACAACAGTTCGGTGCTTGGACAGATGGTACCATTAGACGGGTTAATGAGGTAAGCCATGTAAATTTAGAAAATCAAATTTCTGACCTAACTGCTTTGGTAAGACAACTCGCTATAGGACAAGTACAAACTGCCAGGGTGTGTGGTATCTGTTCGATTCCTGGCCATCATATGGACATGTGTCCATCATTGCAAGATGGTTTGATGCAGCAATTCAATGCCGTAGGAGGATTCCCGGGCCAGCCCCAACGAAAGTATGATCCCTACTCCAATTATTACAATCCGGGGTGGAGAGATCACCCAAACCTAAGCTATGGAAACCAAGGAGGACAGCAGCAATACCAGCCCCATTTTTTCAGTCGACAGCCCCAGTTTTCAACACCCATCACAGCGCAAGGCCAACCCTCGAATTCAGGTATGTCATTAGAAGATATAGTTAAGGCTCTAGCTACTAATACTCAGCAATTTCAATAGGAAACAAGAGCCAGCATTCAGAATTTGGGGAACCAAATCAGCCAACTTGCCACTGCCATTAGCAAGTTGGAGGTGCAGAGCTCCGAGAAACTACCATCACAAACGGTAGTCAACCCCAAGGAGAATGTAAGTGCAGTGGTGCTGAGAAGCGGGAAGGAACTGCAGCTAGAACCTACCTCACCAAGGAAGGTGGATAAAAGACAAGAAGAAGACAAGGTGCAGGACTCAAGAGTTAGAGAGAACGTTTCAGCCATGATCAAGAGGACCTTACCAGAAAAACATGCTGATCCAGGTATGTTCACCCTACCTTGTGCGATTGGCAATAAGCAAATCGAGCATGCCATGCTAGACTTAGGTGCATCTATCAATGTCATGCATACTCGATTTACTATGCTTTGAGATTAGGTCCTTTAAGGGAAACTAAAGCTGTTATCCAATTAGCTGATCGTTTTAACGCCTTCCCAGAAGGGATTGTTGAGAATGTAATGGTGCAGGTTAACGATTTAATTTACCGAGCTGATTTTTACATTCTGAAGGAGGAGGACACGATCGAAAGTTCAGCCCCACTTCTATTAGGCAGGCCATTTATGAAAACGGCCAAGACCAAAATAGATGTGGATGAGGGTACCCTCTTCATCGAATGTGACGGAGAGACTATTAAATTTAATATTTTTGAAGCTATGAAGTACCCAAATGAAGACCATTCGGTTGATACTATTGATCCAACTGTGCAGGAATTTTTTGAAAAAGATATGAATGAGGAGCTAGAATCGAGTGCACAATTGGATACGAAGGCCCCTATTCCAGATTTGAACCCGCCCATGATGGATGGAAGGGGAGCACACCGAAAGCTGAAACCACGAGAGCTAAAGTAGCAAAGGAGGACGTCGAGCATAACGACGTTAAACAATTGCGCTTGTGGGAGGCAACCCATTGTGTTTAGTTAATTTTGTTATTTTGTTTGGTTTTGATTTTTGTGTTTAGCAGAAACCCAACAAGACAAACAGGGAAATACCCCCAAATCCTTCTACTTTATGCATAATCACATACATTGGGGACAATGTATAACTTAAGTGTGGGGGATCACGAAAATCTGATGGAAATTTGGGATACCTTACCTTCTTGAAATTTCTGCTCCCTAGAAACTTATCCTTGAACGATTTCAACTTATCAGGAACCATGTGCTTAGGCTGAATAGATAAGATAGGATGCAAGCATGACTAACTGAATCTTTCTTGGCTGCATATGGTACCTCATGATTTTAATCGATCAATAGGCAAGATGCATAAGGGTTTGATTGATTTTCACATAATTATCTGTCAAACATGGGTTGATTATTCTAGAACTTGCTGTGTTAGGCATATAGAGACCACGATCAATGAATTCATGGATCAGGCGGTGAAACCCTGTGATTCTTGTGAAAAAAAAAAAGAGGGAGTTTGAAACTAAAATCGTGACAAATGTGAGATGGAGCATAAAATGCACTCACATCTAGAAACAAAAAAACAAGTGTGAGACGGAGCATAAAATGCACTCACATTTAGAAATGAAAGCAAGTGTGAGATGGAGCATAAAATGCACTCACATCTTGAAAAGAAGGCAAGGGTGAGATGGAGCATAAAATGCACTCACCCTAGAACCCCAACCCCATTCTCACCTTCAGATCCTAGGAATTCACACTAAGTGGTGAAGATGTGATACATAGCAAGCTTATGGCAATAAGCACACCTTGTTTTGATTCAAAGGAAAGTAATTGCATCTGGCTGAATTGGTTTGTTAAAAGCAATGAGCACCCGTGCAGTCCAAGGAGTTTCAGCCCTGGAAGGATTGTCTCCTTGACTATCGATTTAACTTGGGACCATGAGGAATGGTGATTTGCGATCACTCTTGGACAAGAAAAATGGGAGAAAGAGATGAAAAGGGAAAGGTTACCAAGTCTGAACTAAAGCATGAAATGAACCAGGCCTCATGTAGAGAAAAAAAAGATTGAAAATCAATAGTTAGTCTCTCTTGTGTTACTTGAGTTTTTGCCTTGCCCGAGGACGGGCAAAGTTTAAGTGTGGGGGGATTTGATGAGACCAAAATGAACCCTAATTTTATCCCCTAATATTCATTCTTTTACATTTATTTAGCACTTAAATGGACTCATTACTCTTGTATTTCGATTTAGGGCAATAAAGAAGGCAATTGGAAGAAAACAGGACAAATCGGGTGATTTTGCACAGTTTCGGCGACAGTCAGTAATCTGGGCCTAACTCTCAATTCCGGACACCGAATTGGATAATTCAAGAAGCATTAGAAAGATGAAAGGAAGGCCCACAACTTTTATGTTTTGGGTTTTGACAGATTCGGCCTGCATCGAGTATGAAAATGAGCCCAATGTTGGAGCAAGTTCGCAACCAGGCTCATTTCACAACTTAAGCCCAACTCGCAGAAGTACCTTGAAGCAGCCCAACTCGAATTCAAGAGTTAAGAGTCCGAATTTCGAATGTAATCTCCAAGGAGAGACTTTTATCATATCTAAAGTCTTGAATGTAATCCTAGAGAGATAAAAAGATTGAGATTAGAGCATTAGATAAGAGATACGATAGGATTAGTTCAAGATAAGATCAAAACTCCCTAAGGATAAGATGATCTCCTAGAAGGAGTTGGAAAACAGCCCTCTCCTTTGGCTATATAAAGAGGGGGGCGAACCAGCTCTAGAAATCACTCAATCATTCAGCAATCAAGCATCAAGCAACTCAAGAAGATCAGTTCGGCCATGGAGAAGCAAAGCATGGAGATTGCGCAGATCATGAGCAGGTAAGCTTCTTTTTTCTGGTTCAAGGGGAGAGGTTCGATTGTGTCATTGTGAGGTTCTGTAGTTAATTTATTTTTTTGCTTTTTAATTCAAATATTCATTGATTCTTGTGCATATTTTTATTGGATGTTAATGTTAATTAGTCTAACAAACTGAATTAATGTTGATTTTCCTACTGCTATCCATGATTTCGGTGATCCGTAATTGTCACGAATAATGGTACAAGTATCAATTAGGTTGATATCTTTTTGGGTCATTTGTTCGTGACAGCCTTTGACTAATGTTTTAACATGGTTCAACCTAAAAGAATCGATGGAACAAAATTCAGTAATAGCAGCTATCTCAATTATTGTTATTTTGGTTTAACTGTTTTCACAAATCTTAATGCTATCATTGTTTAACATGGAATGCTATCGTACCCAGTTGAGTGGTGATAAGTGTTGATCGAATGCTGGGTTTGGTCAACTGAATTAGGAAAACACAAGGTTTATTCTGGCTATCCTAATAAATCTAAAGTTAAATGCTTGAATTGCAAGAATGCTGAATTGTACCTAGGATCGATGGCCAATCGATTCAACCTGAACCCTTGAACCAGAATTCGGTAAGACTGATTTTCTCTTGTTTGTTTAGTTTGTTATTCTTTTAATTTTAGTTATTTAATTTTCCCACACAATTACTTTACCCATTCGGCTAAGAGATTACTGATTTGCTCCCTGTGGGATTCGACCTAGAACTACTTTTACTGCAAATATTTTATTGTGGGACTAGTAATAATTTTGAGGGCTTCGACAAATCCGTCAATGGGCAGGTGCAAAATTAGCCCATCAGGTATTATCCTCAATGGTCTTATACTTAACCTCTCAGCCCTTAATGATCAAGCACTGCCCGACAAGAGAGGACCTCTCCCTCGGCTGCAAGGAACAGTGCCGCACTCTCCTCTCACATGGATCCCGGGAATTAAAACCATTTGCAAACAATTCGAAACCGTACATATATATATAAATATATTAATTTTGCAAAACAAAATTCCAACGATTGAAATCAACTGTCGGCAGTTTAGTTTTGATCAGAGAGAGTGCATTCCCGATCATTACCCTTTCTCCGACAAAGTGGCTGATTCTGTCGCATGATCACCCACTCAGATGAATTCTCAAACTGCCCGAACATACCCAGGTTTTGATCCCCGCTAAGGATCTCACTGAATGGCATATCAAAGGCAGCCTGATCCAACACCTAGTGAAATGTCAAAATCGAATCTAGGGGTCAGGTGTAACTTTCCAGTTTTGCCCATCTATCTCCAAGGTCCAGGGCAATACTGGAAATCTGGTCTGGTTCAAGGATTCAAGTAATCCCATACTGCATGTGCCTCGGGTCTTACCCTGATGGCTGAGACAGGCCATCCCAACACTTGGTGGCACACCAGTATCAGCCTTGGCAAGATAAATCTCCCCAGACTTATCCAACGGCTGTGAACATTTAAAACTAACATGAGTCTCTATAAATGTCCAGTTTTAGGGTTTTGCACAGAATTAAACCAAACAACTTGAATCAAACATGCACTTTATTTATTTCCACTAAATAACAAAAGTACATCAAATCAGATTGAAGCTAAGGGCATACAAAACTGTCTAACAGCTCCCACTTGCACTTAGGTCCAATCTGGTACAAGCCGGAGTCCCATACTTTCCACGTGTTTCTCAAACACCTCTGTGTCAGTGGCTTAGTCAATGGGTCTGCCACATTATCCGCTGATGCTACCTTCTGAATCAGGACGTCCCCTCTACCAACGATCTCCCACAGTACATGGTACTTTCTCTCGATGTGCTTCGACTTCGAGTGAGCCCGAGGCTCTATAGCCTGAGCGATCGCTCCATTGTTGTCACACAACAACGGGATGGGAGATGTGCTGGATGGAATCACTCCCAATTCGTGTATGAACTTCTTCATCCACACGGCTTCCTTGGCAGCTTCACTTGCGGAAATGTACTCGGCCTCAGTTGTGGAGTCTGCAGTGGACCCCTGTTTGCTGCTTTTCCAGCAAACAGCACACGATCCTATCATGAAAACATACCCAGATGTAGAATTTCTATCATCTGGATCCGACTGGAAATCGGCATCGGTATATGAGAAGCGACCGGACCATATCCAATAAGGTCCTATTCCTCCTCTCCGAAACACCATTAAGTTGTGGTGTAGCAGGAGGAGCTAATTGTGATACTATCCCATTGTCCTTTAAGTAGTCCCTGAATTCATCAGAGAGATACTCGCCACCTCGATCTGATCGAAGGGCCTTAATTTCTCTCCCTAACTGTTTCTCGACCTCTTGTCTAAACTCTTTGAACTTTTCAAAGGATTGAGACTTGTGTCTCATTAGGTACACATAGCCGTATCGTGAAAAATCATCTGTGAAGGTGATGAAATACACATGTTGATTTCGTGTCCTAACACTCAGGGGACCACATACATTAGTATGTATTAGGTCAAGTGTGCTCGTACATCTTTCAGGCTTACCGTTAAATGGCCGTTTTGTCATCTTGCCTTGTAGGCAAGGCTCACAAGTGGGAAGATCTTCTACAGTTAGAAAATCCAAAGGACCATCCTTTACCAACCTTGTGATTCGGTCAACCCCGATGTGCCCAAGTCGATAATGCCACAGACACGTGGGATTAACTGTATCACGAGCTCTCTTCTTAGGGATTTCAGGTGACGTAGTTTCGGTTATGTTAGTTTCTAGAGAAGGATGTAGAACATAGAGACCGTTCTCCAGTTCCCCGTATGCGATGAATCTGTTGTTACTTTTAATAGTAATCGTATTACTAAAGAAGACAGAATAACCATCTGCACACAGTTTTGAGACAGAAATCAAAATTCTCCTTAAATTTTGTACATAAAGACAGTCTTTCAGTACAATTATTCCTTCTCTAAAAATTAACTCCACGGTTCCTATGGCCACGGCTGCAACAGTTGCAGTAGTCCCCAAGAAGAGTGTGACTTCTCCTTCACTCAGCCTTCTGCTTACCTTGAACCCTTGCAGTGAGTTACAAGCATGAGTCGAAGCCCCAGAGTTAATACACCAGGAAGCAGAAGCTACCAACAAATTGGTTTCTATAACACAAGTTTCGAAGTTACCTTTCTTGGATTCCAGGTAGGCAGGACAGTTCCTTTTCCATTGGCCGGTCTTCTTGCCAGCTTCAACAACCATGGCTACAGGCTCATCCTTTCTAATCAGTTCCTCAGCTCTTTGCAACATATTGCTGAGCTCTTGTAAGTTGACATTCAGCATGTTCATGTTATAGTTCATGATGAACGGATTAAAGGAAGGAGGCAAAGAGTTAAGGATAGCATCTATCTAGGTAGCAAAGTCCAGTCCGGATCCAACAGCCTCTAGTTCGTTGATGCATCCCATCATCCGAAGACAATGGTCGTGAACTTGTTGAGCCTTGGACATTTGAGCGGTCATGAACTGTTTCAAGACCTTTTGTCGAGTAGAACGATTCTGCTCTTCATACATTGTGCTGAGACTGTCCAATATGTCTTTGGCAAGTTCGATCTGATCGAACTGTCTCTGTATCGAGTGAAAGAATGGTAGGATCCATCTAATGGACGCCATAAAGGTTGCGGAATGGGTGGGCGAATTTCAAAAATTTCCTACCTTCTCTCAACTGGGAATCATATTCCCTAAATTTAGAATACAATATTCAAGGATCCTACTTGAAACATAATCAAACCAGATCTGTACCAAAAGATAAATGGGAGGAATATACCTGATCCGGAGAAGCAGTATCTCCCAAAGTTGGTGTTCATGCCCAAAGAATGCTTCAAGATCCGTTCTTGCTGAAGATGACACAGCTGTGAATGGAACAGAACCAGCAGGGTGCGTCCTACACACTGAATCCTTCTCAGTCTTTCTTGCAAGACTGATGTCAAGAACAGATTTCTTGACTTTCTTTTCTGCAAAGATCTAATCTTGCAATGGCAGATGGCGGCGGCAGGAGGAGATCTCCAAAAACGAAAAAGGCTGAACTGCTTATTCTGTTTTTCTAGAGAGTATGAATGAATTCTGATCTGAATTCATAGGAGATATCCTATACCTCTTCAAGGTGGTTCGAAATCTCCTCCTTTCTTCTTGATTAAGAAACCTCCTTTTTAGGAGTTATCCCAATCCAAATCAGTATTTGGATAGGGGATAATCTTAATCCTTTCTGCAGATAGAGTTAGCTTACTCCTGATCTTATCAGGAGGTTACCAGATTCAAATCTAATTTGAATTTGGTCTCTAAGAGTTGATAAGGCTAAAAGGCCCAATCCTTTTACGAACTTAAATCTCAAATTCGCCCCATGGATGGGTGATCATATCAGCCCACCTCAAAATGGGCTTTTGGCCCATTAAGTGTTCAGTGTCTAATTACTTTCCAATCTGCTGCCCAGTTGGGCTTCTTTGTATGGCGTGGGACCCAAGCATTGATCTACACACCAGCCACATGGGTTCGGCCCAGCCTTTAATACAAGGCCCAGCCGAATTCACTGAAAAACTCAATGAACCCCTTGAGTCCATCATATAGACCCTATGGGCCCAACACTTACATTAAGTGGTCCCTGGGCCAAGCCATCTTATAAAAAACCTAGGGACTGTGGGCAGGTGCAAGATTAGCCCATCAGGTATTATCCTCAATGGTCTTACACTTAACCTCTCAGCCCTTAATGATCAAGCACTGCCCGACAAGAGAGGACCTCTCCCTCGGCTGCAAGGTACAGTGCCGCACTCTCCTCTCACATGGATCCCAGGAATTAAAACCATTTGCAAACAATTCGAAACCGAACATATATATATATATAAATATATTAATTTTGCAAAACAAAATTCCAACGATTGAAATCAACTGCTGGCAGTTTGGTTTCCATCAGAGAGAGTGCATTCCCGATCATTACCCTTTGTCCGACAAAGTGGCTGATTCTATCACTATGATCACCCACTCAAATGAATTCTCAAACTGCCCCAACATACCCAGGTTTTGATCCCCGCTAAGGATCTCACTGAATGGCATATCAAAGGCAGCCTGATCCAACACCTAGTGAAATGTCATAATCGAGTCTAAGGGTCAGGTGTAACTTTCCAGTTTTGCCCATCTATCTCCAAGGTCCAGGGCAATACTGGAATCTGGTCCGGTTCAAGGATTCAAGTAATCCCATACTGCATGTGCCTCGGGTCTTACCCTGGTGGCTGAGACAGGCCATCCCAACACTTGGTGGCACACCAGTATTAGCCTTGGCAGGATAAATCTCCCCAGACTTATCTAACGGTTGTGAACACTTAAAACTAACATGAGTCTCTATAAATGTCCAGTTTTAGGGTTTTACACAGAATTAAACCAAACAACATGAATCAAACATGCACTTTATTTATTTCAACTAAATAACAAAAGTACATCAAATCAGATTGAAGCTAAGGGCATACAAAACTGTCTAACATCGGGTTGTCTAAGGAGGCAATGATGTAACACCGGGCAAGGGAGTTTTTCTCCTTCCATTCTTGATAGTCTCTCCTTCGGGCCTCAGAAGCCCTATCACCCAGACGCTCTGGGGCAGGATTCTTTGCCACTTTGTCCAGCTTTTCAGAAGCTGGGACCAGCATAAGGTTCCTGTACCAATCAACAAAGTTTGGGCCCTTCAACTTGTTGTCATCAAGTAGTTTTGCAAAGGATCCGTTTGCCATTTTCTGATAAAAGAGCAAACACTAGTCCACAACCTAATTTGATTCATGTTCATTTCATAGATATGGATTTTAATCTACGATCCATTTCCATTTATTCGTCTCTAAGATTTCCCTCCTTTCTCAGTGACAGAGACTACAGGTTGTCTCTGGAAATGTGGGAAATCACATAGGGTGCATGGAGCCAACTGTTTCAGCTGCATAACCTCACCACCTTTCTGTGAAGGATCACATCCACTCATCATATGAGTTTTCCCTTTAGCCTCTGTCAGACAAGGTTCAGAGCCATTTTCAGGTAAACCTTTCTGTCTAGTGAGTGCTTACCCATCATATTCGTGAACGCCAAGGTACCGTGAGAGAGTTCCTATTTTCTGGTGAAGCCCCTCCGACATCGGTCTATGACGCCCCTATCATCTTATGAAACACTCAGACAAGCCCAACAGCAAATGGATAGCCCATTTTCTGGTGCGTTTCCTCATTACTGAAAGACCCATCCTCATGCTAATGATGGAAGGCCTTTAGAGAGTTCATCATATGAATCTCCCTATCACATGTACTCATATTAGCTGGAGGGAACAAAATTATGCCCTAGTTTGATTTAGGTCAAACCAAAGTGGCTCCCACTGACTTTCATAAAGCCAGATTTCGATGGGCCTTAAATCGGCTAGGGATCCGCACGCAACCTCTTGATAAGGTCTGGGGCCCATCACTGAGGGAAGTCATCCAATGACCAATAGGGACACCATGGCAATGATGTGCATTCAGCCATGGTGTGCGCAAGAGCCACTGTCGAATGAGCATGGGCCAAGTACTTATGGCCCATGTACGCAGCACATCACACATCCATACATCACATTCAGGGATAAATTGATCCAATCAATTAATTATCTGTAAGGCCCATTGGAAGCCCGTTGAAATTCCATAATATTAACCATTAATATTATCTAGGTATATGGGCTGAATTAGGGTTACCCAGTTCGACCCATATAGCTTTATCCTTTAAAATGGGCTTTTGCAGTTTTAACTATTTAAAACTGGGCCTTTAAGGCTAGGCCGAATTAATCATTTAATTAAATATCAATCCTTAAGCCCATTAGTGGGAAAATAGGGCTGACTTTCAGCCTTGATTAAACCCTAGAATTGGTCCAAATAGTTTTGAACCAATCTTGGTTCGAATGGGTCTAGGGTTTGATTTTTAATTAAATCCTTAATTCAAGAAAATCTGAAATTAAATACTGATAAAAGGGGCGACAAGCCTCTTTGTAACACCCAGGGACTGTGGGCAGATGCAAGATTAGCCTATCAGGTATTATCCTTAATGGTCTTACACTTAACCTCTCAGCCCATAATGATCATACACTGTCCGACAAGAGAGGACCTCTCCCTCGGCTGCAAGGAACAGTGTTGCACTCTCCACTTATATGGTTCCCGGGAATTAAAACCTTTTGCAAACATTTTAGAAACCATAATATATATACTTTTATATCTCATATAAAATATATTTTGCAAAACAAATTTCAACGGTTGAAATCGGCTACCGGCAGTCTTGGTTTCCAACAGTGAGAGTGCATTCCCGATCATTACCTTTGTCCGACAAAGGGGCTGATCCTGTCACTATGATCACCCACTCAGATGAATTCTCGGATTGTCCCAACATACCCAGGTTTGGACCCCCGCTAAGGATCTCACTCATTGGTACATCAAAGACAACCCGATCCGACACCTAGTGCAGTATCATAATCGAGTCTAGGGGTCGGGTGTAATTTTCCAGTTTTGCCCATCAATCTCCAAGGTCCAGAGCAATACTAGAAATCTGGTCCAGTTCAAAGATTTAATTAATCCCACACTATATGTGCCTAGGGTCTCACCCTGGTAGCTGAGACAAGCCACCCCAACCAACTTGGTGGCACCACAGTGTCAGCCTTGTTAGGATAGGTCTCCCCAGACCGACCCACTGGCTGTGAACATTCAAAACTAACACGAGTCTCAATAAGTGTCCAGTTTAAGGGTAATACACAGAAACATACCAAGGGAACATGAATCAAATATGTACTTTTATTCATTTACAATAAACTCATAAAGTACTACGAGAAAATGTTGGTAGAGGGGACGTCCTGATTCAGAAGGTAGCATCAGCGAAAAATGTAGCAGACGCATTGATGAAGCCACTATCACAGAAAGTGTTTGAAAAACACGTGGAATGCATGGGACTTCGGCTTGTACCAGATTGGACCTAAGTGCAAATGGAGCTGTTAGGCAGTTTTTGTATGCCCTTAGCTTCAATCAGAATGATGTACATTATGAGTTTATTATAAATGAATAAAGTACATATTTGATTCATGTTCTTGTGTTGTGTTTCTATGTAATACCTTAAATTGGACACTTAATGAGACTCGTATTACGTTAGAATATTCACAGCCAATGGGTGGGTCTGGGGAGACTTATCCTGATAAGGCTGACACTGATGTGCCACCAAGTCAGTTGGGGTGGCCTGTCTTAGCATCCAGGGTGAGACCCAAGGCACATGTAGTGTAGGGTTAATTGAATCTTTGAATTGGACCAGATTTCCAGTATTGCCCTGGACCTTGGAGATTAATGGGCAAAACTAGAAAGTCAAGACCTGGGTATGTTGGGGCAGTCTGAGAATTCATCTGAGTGGGTGATCATAGTGACAGGATAAGCCCCTTTGTCAGACAAAGGTAATGATCGGGGATGCACTCTCACTGATGGAAACCAAGACTACCGGCAACCAATTTCAATCATTGAGAATTATTTTTGCAAAATATATATTATCGATATAAAAAAGTATATATATTATGGTTTTGAAATGTTTGCAAAATGTTTTAATCATATAAGCATAGAATGCAACACTATTCCTTGCAGCCGAGGGAGAGGTCCTCTCTTGTCGGGTAGTGTTTGAGCATTATGGCCTGAGAGGTTAAGTGTAAAACCATTGAGGGTAATACCTGATGGGCTAATCTTGCATATGCCCACAGTTCCTAGGTGTTACAAGGTGGCTTGGCCCAGGGACCACTTAGGGTAAGTGTTGGGCCCATAGAGCCCATGTGATGGGTTTCAGGGGGTGCATTGTCCATAACAGTGTATTCGGCCAGGCCTTATAACAAAGACTGGGCTGAACCCATGTGGCTGATGTGTAGATCAATGTTTGGGTCCCACGCCATACAAGGAAGCCCAACTGGGCAGTAGTTTGGAAGTTTTAAATGAATACATAACCCTAAATGGGCCTTAAGCCCATTTCAAACTGGGCTAATTTGATTAGTCTTTAAGGGGTGAATTCTGAGATAAGATCAGCTGATAGGATTGGGCCCACACCCTATCCACTCAAAGAGTTCAAGATATAAATGAGATTTAGATTTGGAAACTTCCTAATTAGATTAGGAACTGGTTGATCTAATCTGCTGATAAGATAAGGTTTATCCCTTATCCCAAAGGGACTTCTAATCTAGATATGATTTGGGTTAGCAACTCCTAATGGGATTAAGAGCTAATCCCTTTAATTCTATAAAAGGAAGAGGGGGCAGCAACCTTTAGACACACAATCACCCACAACAGTCATGTCTTCAGAGCTGAGATCACAGAGGAGAGAATTCTGCACCCTGCAAATTCTCTCTAGCCGCCTCCTTCCTGTAGCCGCCGCCTATAGCAGTTCGATCTCCATTGCTTGGGAGCAATCAATATCGGATATTGATTCCAATCTTTTGGAGAAAAGATTGGTAGGAGTTGTATTCACTAGCCGTCCAGGTGATTCTTGGGAAGAATCAAGTTCTTAGGAAGGACACTGCTGATTCTGCTCCATCTTGCACTGCGCTTTCTTCAGTGGGAGCAGATTTTGGTTTCCACCTTGGGCGTGAACACCTCCGTTGAGAGATATTATTTCTCTATATCAGGTATTATCTCTCTCTCCTCCTCTTGGTTCAGATTTGGTTCAGTTTATGGTTCAATAATGATCCTTGAAAATATGATTTTCTAAATAGGGAATTCGATTTCCAGTTGAAGGGAAAGAAAAATTTTTGAAATTCGCCCCCTTTATTCCGCATTCTTGGGCATCCATGTGATGGATTTCCTATCCCTTCACAATTGATCCAGAAAGATATTAACCTAATTGCTACTTGTACCACTATTCGTGACAATTATGGATCACCAATATCATGGATAGCAGTAAGAAAATCAACATTAATTCAGTTTGTCAGACTAATTAACATTAACATCCCATAAAAATGTGCACAAGAACCAGTGAACACTTGAATTAAAAAGCAAGTAAATAAATTAACTATAGAACCTCACAATGGCACAATCGAACCTCCCGCTTGAACCAGAAAAAGAAGCTTAGCTGCTCATGATCTGCGAAACCTCCATGCTTTGCTTCTCCACTTTTGGGAATCTATTTCCAACATAGCTTCCGCGTAAGTCACAGGATCCTCCTCACTATTCAACGTTTCCACCAGGTAACTATCCTGATCATAACCATAACGAACTGGTGGCCTGGATACCTGAGTGGATCTTCTAGGTTGGTCACTACCTGGAAGTTGTGGGACATCTCCCACTGCTCCTGAGCTCTCCTCATCAAGAACAATTTCCTAACGAAGGGTGTCCAGGATGTAATCAGTCTCCATGAACTGGGCATTTTGATTGCAGAACACTTTTTGCTCACTTGGGTCATAGAAAAGGTAACCTACAAAGCCTTTTGGGTAGCCTACAAATAGGCAATGACTGGTCATGGATTCCAACTTATCTGCACTTGTTCTTTTAACGTGTACTGGACAACCCCAAATCTTCAAGTGTTTGACACTTGGTTTCTTTCTGGTCCAAAGTTCATATGGAGTGTTCGAAACCGATTTGGTTGGAACCCCATTCAGCACGTAGATCGCAGTCTCTAATGCGTAACCCCAAAAGGATGTGGGTAACTCTGAGTGTATGAGAAGTGACCGGACCATATCCAATAAGGTCCTATTCCTCCTCTCTGAAACACCGTTAAGTTGTGGTGTAGCAGGAGGAGCTAATTGTGATACTATCCCATTGTCCTTTAAGTAGTCCCTGAACTCGTCAGAGAGATACTCGCCACCTCAATCTGATCGAAGGGCTTTAATTTGTCTCCCAAACTGTTTCTCGACCTCTTGTCTAAACTCTTTGAACTTTTCAAAGGATTCAGACTTGTGTCTCATTAGGTACACGTAACCATATCGTGAGAAATCATTTGTGAAGGTGATGAAATACACGTGTTGATTCCGTGTCCTAACACTCAGGGGACCACATACATCAGTATGTATTAGGTCAAGTGTGCCTGTACATCTTTTAGGCTTACCGTCAAATGGTCGTTTTGTCACCTTGCCTTGTAGGCAAGGCTCACAGGTGGGAAGATCTTCTACAGTTAGAAAATCCAAAGGACCATCATTTACCAACCTTGTGATTTGGTCAACACCAATGTGGCCAAGTCGGTAGTGCCACAGACACGTGGGATTAACTGTATCACAGGCTCTCTTCTTGGGGATTTCAGCTGACATAGTTTTGGTTATGTTAGTTTCTAGAGAAGGATGTAGAACATAGAGACCGTTCTCTAGTTCCCCGTATGCAATGAATCTGTTATTTCTTTTAATAGTAATCGTATTACTAAAGAAGATAGAATAACCATCTGCACACAGTTTTGAAATAGAAATCAAATTTCTTCTTAAGTTTTGTACATAAAGACAATCTTTTCCTTCTTTAAAAATTAACTCCACGGTTCCTAATGTTGTGGCTGCAACAGTTGCAGTAGTCCCCAATTAGAGAGTGACTTCTCCTTCACTCAGCCTTCTGCTTACCATGAACCCCTATAGTGAGTTACACGCATGAGTTGAAGCCCCGGAGTCAATACACCAGGACGCAGAAGCTACCAATAAATTGGTTTCTATAACACAAGTTTCGAAATTACCTTTCTTGGATTCCAGGTAGGCAGGACAATTCCGTTTCCAATGGTCGGTCTTCTTGCAGAAGTGACATGTATCTGATGCTTTGTCTTTCTTATGCCTTTTTCCCTTGGTGGCTTTCTTCTGAGCCTTCTTTGCCTTCCTCTTTTCTTGCCCGTTTTGCTAGCTTCAACAAGCATAGCTATAGGCTCATCCTTTTTAATCAGTTCTTCAGCTCTTTGCAACATATTGCTGAGCTCTTGCAAGCTAACATTCAGCTTGTTCATGTTATAGTTCATCATGAATGGATTAAAGGAATGAGGCAAAGAATTAAGGATTGCATCTATCTGGGTTGCGAGGTCCTACCCGGATCCAAGAGCCTCTAGTTCGTTGATGTAACCCCTCATCCGAAGACAATGGTCATGAACTTGTTGGCCCTTGGACATTTGTGTGGTCATGAACTGCTTCAAGACCTTTTGCCGAGTAGAATGATTCTGCTCTTCATACATCGTCCTCAAGCTGTCCAATATGTCCTTGGCAAGTTCGATCTGATCGAACTGTCTTTGTATTGGGTTGTCCAAGGAAGCGATGATGTAACACCGGGCTAGGGAGTTTTTCTCCTTCCATTCTTAATAGTCTTTCCTTCGGGCCTCAGAAGTCCTGTCTCCCGGACTGTCTTTGCCACTTTGTCCAGCTTTTCTGAAGCTAGGACCAGCATAAGGTTCCTGTACCAGTCGGCATAGTTTGGGCCCCTAAGCTTGTTGTCATCAAGAAGCTTTGCAAAAGATCCGTTTGCCATTTTCTGATAAAAGAGCAAACATCAGTCCACAACCTAATTTGATTCATGTTCATTTCATAGATATGACTTTTAATCTACGATCCATTTCCATTTATTCATCTCTGAAATTTTCCTCATTTCTCAGTGATGGAGACTATGGGTTGTCTCTGGAAATGTGGGAAATCGCATTGGGTGCATGGAGCCAACTGTTTCAGCTGCATAACCCCACCACCTTTCTATAAAGGATCATATTCACTCATCATATGAGTTTTCCCTTTGGCTTCTGTCAGACAAGGTTTAGAACCGTTTTCAGGTAAACCTTTTTGTCTAGTGAGTGCTTTCCCATCATATTCTTGAACGCCAAGGTACCGTGAGAGAGTTCCCATTTTCTGGTGAAGGCCCTCCCACATCAATCTATGACACCCCAATCATCTTATGAAACATTCTTTCAGACAAGCCCAACAGCAAATGGATAACCCATTTTCTGGTGCGTCTCCTCATTACTGAAGGACTCATCCTCATGCTAATGATGGAAAGCCTTTAGAGAGTTCATCATATGAATCTCCCTATCACATGCACTCATATTAGCTGGAGGGAATAAATAATTACGCCCTAGTTTGATTTAGGTCAAACAAAAGATGCTCCCACTGATTTTCATAAAGCCAGATTTCGGTGGGCCTTAAATCGGCTAGGGTTCCACACGTAAACTCCTGATGAGGTGTGGGGCCCACCACTGAGGGAGGTCATCCAATGACCTAAAGGGACACCATGGCAATGATGTGCATTCAGCCATGGTGTGCGCAAGAGCCGCTGTCGAATGAGCATGGGCCAAGTACTTATGGCCCATGTACGTAGCACATCACACATCCATACATCTCATGCAGGGATAAATTGATCCAATCAATTAATTATTTGTAAATCCCGTTGGAAGCCCGTTAAAGTTCCATAATATTAACCATTAATATTATCTAGGTATGTGGGCTGAATTAGGGTTACCTAGTTCGGCCCATATAGCTTTGTCCTTTAAACTGGGCTTTTGCAGTTCTAACAATTTAAAACTGGGCCTTTACAGGCTGGGCCGAATTAACCATTTAATTAAATATCAAATCTTAGGCCCATTAGTGGGAAAATATAGTGCTGACTTTCAGCATTGATTAAACCCTAGAATTGGTCCAAACAGTTTGAACCAATCTTGGTTCGAAAGGGTCTAGGGTTTGATTTTTAATTAAATCCTTAATTCAAGTAAATAATCTAAAATTAAATAACTGATAAAAGAAAAATAGAAATCAGTTAATCAAGGCTGTTCGTACACTCCATCCTGCAAAACAGAGGTTAGATCATAGATTATAGATTCTCAAACTGCAAATCGCAGATAGCGAATCTCCCATTTGCGAAATCTCCTTCTCTGAGGCGGCATCTTCGATCCCAAATTAAAAATAAATAGAAATCCTATTTCTATTAATTATTACATCAGATCGAATGCCTATACATTGAGTCTAGAAATAAAAAAAAAATTATTTACAGACCAAATGTAATAAATAAATTCAATAAACTGCAAATCTTGCGGTTCTCCCTGCACAAACCAAGATTTTGATCTCCTCTTGTACGAACAACCCATAAATCAAGAAAATTATAAAGAACTATTCTAAATAATAATCAGATTTATTTAAAATTAATTTCAGATTATTTGCCCATCTGTTTTGGGAACAAATTTTCCAAAACCCATATCTGTGCAAATTGGGTAGAATGCCTTCTCTCTATTTGCGCAGGTTCAGATCTGAAACAGAATGATTCAAGATTTGAACCATGGCTCTGATACCACTGAAGGGATAGGAAATCCATCACATGGATGCCCAAGAATGCGGAATAAAGGGGGCGAATTTCAAAAATTTTTCTTTCCCTTCAACTGGGAATCGAATTCCCTATTTAGAAAATCATATTTTCAAGGATCATTCTTGAACCATAAACTGAACCAGGTCTGAACCAAGAGGAGGAGAGAAAGATAATACCTGATACAGAGAAATAATATCTCTCAACGGAGGTGTTCACACCCAAGGTAGAAACCAAAATCTGCTCCCACTAAAGATGGCACAGTGCAAGATGGAGCAGAATCAGTAGTGTCCTTCCTAAGAACTTGATTCTTCCCGAGAATCACCTAGACGGCTAGTGAATGCAACTCCTACCAATCTTTTCTCCAAAAGATTGGAATCAAGATCCGATCTTGATTTCTCTCAAGCAATGGAGATCGAACTGCTATAGGCGGCGGCTACGGAAAGGAGGCAGTTAGAGAGAATTTGCAGGGTGCAGAATTCTCTCTTCTGTGATCTCAGCTCTGAAGACAAGACTGTTTCTGGTGATTGTGTGTCTAAAGGCTTCCGCCTACTCTTCCTTTTATAGACTTAAAGGGATCAGCTCTTAATCTCATTAAGAGTTGCTAACCCAAACCATATCTGGATTAGAAGTCCCTTTGAGATAAGGGATAAACCTTATCTTATCTGCATATTTGATCAGCCAGTTCCTAATCTAATTAGGAAGTTTCCAAATCTAAATCTCATTTAGATCTTGGACTCTCTGAGTGGATAGGGTGTGGGCCCAATCCTATCAGCTGATCTTATCCCTGGGCCAAGCCACCTTGTAACACCCAGGGACTGTGGGCAAATGCAAGATTAGCCCATCAGGTATTATCCTTAATGGCCTTACACTTAACCACTCAGCCCATAATGACATACACTACCCGACAAGAGCGGACCTCTCCCTCGGCTGCAAGGAACAGTGTTGCACTCTCTCAAGTATGGATCCCGGGAATTAAAACCTTTTGCAAACATTTCAAAACCATAATATATATATACTTTTTATCTCATATATAATATATTTTGCAAAACAAATTTCAACGATTGAAATAGGCTGCCGGCAGTCTTGGTTTCCATCAGTGAGAGTGCATCCCCGATCATTACCTTTGTCCGACAAAGGGGCTGATCCTGTCACTATGATCACCCACTCAGATGAATTCTCAGACTGTCCCAACATACCCAGGTTTTGACCCCCGCTAAGGATCTCACTGATTGGTATATCAAAGACAGCCTAATCCGACACCTAGTGCAGTATCATAATCGAGTCTAGGGGTCGGGTGTAACTTTCCAGTTTTGCCCATCAATCTCCAAGGTCCAGGGCAATATTGGAAATCTGGTCCAGTTCAAAGATTCAATTAATCCCACACTGTATGTGCCTAGGGTCTCACCCTGGTAGTTGAGACAAGCCACCCCAACCAACTTGGTGGCACCACAATGTCAGCCTTGTCAGGATAGGTCTCCCTAGACCGACCCACTAGCTGTGAACATTCTAAACTAACATGAGTCTCATTAAGTGTCCAGTTTAAGGGTATTACACAGTGTCAGCCTTGTTCGTGACAGCCATTGACCAATGTATTGACATGGTTAAACCTAAAAGGAATCGATGGAATAAGATTCAATACTTGTAGTATCTCAATAATTGTTATTTTGGTTTAACTATTTTCACAAAGCTTAATGCTATCATTAATTGATATGGAGCGCTATCGTACCCAGTTTATTAAAGATAAGTGTTGATCGAATGCTGGGTTTGGTCAACTGAATTAGGAAAACACAAGGTTTATTATGGCTATCCTAATAAATCGATGGCCAATCGATTCAACCCGAATCCTTGAACCAGAATCTGGTAAGACTGATTTTCTCTTGTTTGTTTAGTTGCTTTCTTATTCTTTTAATTTTAGTTATTTTATTTTCCCACTCAGTTATATTATTCATTCAGCTGAGAAATTACTGTTAGCTCCCTATGGGATTCGACCTAGTACCACTTTTACTGCAAATATCTTATTGTGGGACTAGTACTAATTTTGAGGGCTTCGACAAACCCATCAGAAATCTATTGCATTTACCCTAGGGGGCGGATTTACTAGAGTCCAGACTCCATTGCTCTTCATTGAGTCCATCTCAGCTCTCACGGCATCTACCCACTAAAGAGAGTCTATGTCCAACATAGCTTCCACATAAGTCACAGGATCCTCCTCACTAGTCAAGGCTTCTACCAGGTAACTATCCTGGTCATAACCAAAACAGACAGGTGGCCTGGATACCCGGGTAGATCTTCTAGGTTGGTCACTACCTGGAACACATGGGACATCTCCCGCTACTCCTTAGCTCTCCTCATCAAGAACAATTTCCTAACGATGATTGTTTAGGATGAAATCCTCTTCCAAGAAATGGGCATTCCAATTATAGAACAATTTATGTTCTCCTGGGTCATAGAATAGATAGACCATAGAGCTTTTAGGGTAGCCTACAAATAGGCAATGGCTAGTTCAGGATTCCAATTTGTCCAGGCTCGTTCTTTTAACGTGTGCCGGACAACCCCAAATCTTCAAGTGTCTGACACTTGGTTTCTTTCCGTTCCAAAGTTAATATGGAGTGCTCAGAACCGATTTGGTTGGAACCCTATTCAGCACGTAAATCACAATCTCTAATGCGTATCCCCAAAAAGATGTGGGTAACTCTGAGTGTGCAAGAAGTGACCAGACCATATCAAGTAAGGTCCTATTCCTCCTCTCTGAAACACCATTAAGTTGTGGTGTAGCAGGAGGAGCTAACTACGATACCATCCCATTGTCCTTTATGTAGTCCCTGAATTCGTTAGAGGGATACTCACCACCTTGATCAGATCGAAGGGTCTTAATTTCTCTCCCCAACTATTTCTTGACCTCTTGTCTAAACTCTTTGAACTTTTCAAAGGATTCAGACTTGTGTCTCATTAGGTACACGTAACTAATTCGCGAATAATCATCGGTGAAGGTGATGAAGTATACGTGTTGGTTACGACTCCTAACATTCAAGGGCCCACATACATCATTATGTATAAGGTCAAGCGTGCCCGTACATCTTTTAGGCTTGCTGCCAAATGGCCATTTTGTCACCTTACCATGAAGGCAAGGCTCAAAGGTGGGGAGATCTTCTACAGTTAGAAAATCCAAAGGACCATCCTTTACCAACCTTGTGATTCGGTCAATACCGATATGGCTAAGATAGTAATGCCACAGACACGTGGGACTAACGGTATCAGGAGTTCTCTTGGGAATGTTAACCGACATAGTTTCGGCTATGCTGGATTCTAGAGAAGGATGCAGAACATAGAGACCATTCTCCAATTCCCCACATGCGATGAATTTGTTGTTTCTTTTAATAGTAATCATATTACTAAAGAAAATAGAATATCCATCAGCAAACAATTTTGAGACAAAAATCAAATTTCTTCTTAAATTCTATACATAAAGACAATCTTTAACTACAAGTGATCATTCTCTAAAAATCAATTCTACGCTATCGATGGCCATAGCTGCAACGCTTGCAGAAGTTCCCAAGAAGAGCGTCACCACTCCCTTACTCAGTCTTCTACTTATTCTGAAACCCTACAATGTGTTACATGCATGAGTCGAAGCCCCAAAGTCAATACACCAGGATGCAGAAGTAACTAACAAATTGGTTTCTATGACACAAGATTCAGGATTACCTTTCTTGGATTCCAGGTAGGCCAGACAGTTTCTTCTCCAGTGGCCAGTCTAGTGACAATGGTGACAAGCATCCGATGCCTTGTCCTTCTTCTGTTTCTTGGATTTGTTCCCCTTTTTCTGGGGCCACTTCTTGGACCTCCTCTTCTTGCCACACTTCCCTACTTCCATAAGCATGGTGACGTGCTCATCCTTATGAATCAATTCCTCAGCTTGTTGCAACATATTGTTGAGCTCTTGTAAGCTAGTGTTCAGCTTATTCATGTTATAATTCCTGACAAATTGATTGTAGGACGGAGGCAAAGAATTCAGAATGGCGTCTACCTTGGTGACGTTGTCTAGCCTGGACCCTAGGGCTTCCAGCTCGTTTATGTAACCCATCATCCGAAGACAATGGTCATGCACTTGTTGTCCCTTGGTCATTTGAGCGGTCATGAACTGCTTCAAGACCTTCTGCCAAATAGAACGATTCTGCACTTCATACATAGTTTTTAGACTATCCAATATGTCCTTGGCCAGTTCGATCTGATCGAACTGCCTCTGTATTGGATTGTCTAGAGAAGCTATGATATAGCAGCAGGCTAGGGAGTTCTTTTCTTCCCAATCAAGGTAGTCCCTTCTGTGGGCCTCAGAAGCCCAATCACCCAGACGCTTCGGGGTGGGGTTTTTGGCAATTTTATCCAGTTTTTCAGAAGTCAGTACCATCATAAGGATATGGTACTAGTCAGCGTAATTAGGGCCTTTAAGTTTGTTGTCATCAAGAAGCTTGGCGAATTGTCTGTTAGCCATTTTTTGGTAAAATAGCAAACATTAGTCCACATCATATCCACTCATCATATGAGTTTTCCCTTTGGCCTCTGTCAGACAAGGTTCAGAGCCATTTTTAAGTAAACCTTTCTGTCCAGTGAGTGCTCACCCATCATATTCGTGAACGCCAAGGTACCGTGAGAGAGTTCTCATTTTCTGGTGAAGCCCCTCCCACATCGGTCTATGACGCCCCTATCATCTTATGAAACACTCAGACAACCCCAACAGCAAATAGATAGCCCATTTTTTGGTGCATTTCCTCATTACTGAAGGACCCATCCTCTTGCTAATGATGGAAGGCCTTTAGAGATTTAATCACATGAATCTCCCTGTCACATGCACTCATATTTGCAGGAGGGAACGGAAAATTACGCCCTAGTTTGATTTAGGTCAGACCAAAGTGGCTCCCACTGACTTTCATAAAGCCAGATTTCGGTGGGCCAAAATCGGCTAGGGTTTCACATGTATCCTCTTCAGGAGGTGTGGGGCCCACCACTGAGGGATGTCATCCAATGACCAGTAGGGACACCATTGCAATGATGTGCATTCAGCCATGGTGTGCGCAAGAGCCACTATCGAATCAGCATGGGCTAAGCACTTATGGTCCATGAACGTAGCACATCACACATCCATACATCACATGCAGGGAAGAATTGATCCAATCAATTAATATCTGTAAAGACCATGTTAAAGCCCATAATATTAACCATTAATATTATCTAGGTATGTGGGCTAAAATTAGGGTTGACCAATATAGTCCATATAGCTTTATTTGCGAAGTGGGCTTTTTGCAGTTTTAACAATTTAAAATTGGACCTTTACAGGTTGGGCCGAATTAAATATTCAATTAATTATCAATCCTTAGGCCCATTAGTGGGAGAAATAGGGCTGACATTCAACTTTGATTGAACCCTAGATTCGGTCCAACTAGTTTGGACCAATCTGGTTTGAATGGGTCTAGGGTTTGATCTTTAATTAAAGATTTAATTCAAGAAATCTAATCTGAAATTAAATACTGATAAAAGAAAAACAAGAATCAATCAGATAAGGCTGTTCACACAATCCATCCTGCAAAACAGAGGTTAGATCACAGTTTGCAGTTTCATAAACTACAAATCGCAGATAGCGATTTTCCCATCTGTGAAATCTCCTTCCTTGTGCTGCCATCTTCCATCCAAAATAAAATAAATAGAAAACCTAATTTCTATTATAATTACATCAGATCGAATGCCTATACATTTAGTGTAAAAAAAAATTATTTTATAAACCAAATGTAATAAAAAAAATAGAAAAGAAACTACAAATCGCAGGTTCCCTGCGCCAATCAAGATTTCGATCTCCATGTGTATGAACAGCCCAAAAATCAAGAAAATTATAAAGAACAATTCTAAATAATAATCAGATTTATAAAATTTAATTTCAGATTAATCACCCATCAACTGGAAACAAATTTTCCAGGAAAACCATATATCTGCATAAATCGGGTAGAACACCTTCTACCCATTTGCGCAGGTACAGATTTGATCCAATTTGGTTCAAGACTTGAACCTGGCTCTGATACCACTGATGGAATGACATATCCATCGTATGAATGCCCAAATCTTGCATAATAGAATGGGCTCATTTCAAAAAATTTCTCTCCATCCTTTTGGGAATCGTATTCCCTATTTTAGAAAAAGATGAATTTTGAACCAAGAACTGAACTAGATCTGAACAAAAGTAGTAGGAGAGGGATGTACCTAATACGGAGAAACAATATCTCCCAATGGAGGTGTTCACGCCCAAGGAAGGAACCAAAAATTGCTCCCACTGAAGATGGCACAGTGCAGGATGGAGCAGAATCAACAACGTTCTTCAAAAGAACTAGATCCTTCGTAAGAATCAGCCAGATGGCATGTGAGCACCACTTCCAATTAGTCATTCCACAAAGAACTGATATCAAGAATCTGATCTTGATCACTCCCACTGAGAACAGGAGATCGAACTGGCAGATATGGCAGCAATAGGAAGGAGGCGACAAGAGAGATTTAGCGCAGTAAAGCTGATTTCTCTCTTTTGTAAATTCAGCTCTGAAGACAGGATGTGAAGTGTGTGTCTTAAAGGCTGCCGCCCCCTCCTCCTTTTATAAACTTAAATGGATCATCTCCAAATCCCATTAGGAGTTGCTGATTCAAATAATATTTGGATCAGAATTCCCTTTAAGTGATGAGGGTAAACCCTTATCTTATCTGCAGATTGGATTAGCCTTCTCCTAATCTCATTAGGAGGTTTCTAGATCTGAATCACATTTAGATCTGGACTCTCTGAGTGGATAGGGTAAAGGCCCAACCCTATTTGCTAATCCAATCTCAGAATTCGCCCCATATTTAACTGATCAAATCAGCCAAGTTCGAAATGGGCTTTAGGCCCAAAAAGATTATGTGCTCACTTTGCCAACCAAACTACTACCCAGTTGAGCTTCCTTGTATGGCATGGGACCCAAACATTGATCTACACATCAGCCACAAGGGTTCAGCCCAGCCTTTGTTACAAGGCCTAGCCAAATACACTGTTATAGACAGTGCACCCCCTAAAACCCATCCCATGGGTTCTATGGGCCCAACACTTACCCTATGTGGTCCCTCGGCCAACCCACCTTGTAACACCCAGGGATTGTGGGCAGATGCAAGATTAGCCCACTAGGTATTACCCTCCATGGTCTTACACTTAACCTCTCAACCCATAATGATTAAACACTGCCCGACAAGAGAGGGCCTCTCCCTCGGCTGCAAGGAACAATGCTGCACTCTTTACTTGAAGGGACAGGAAATCCATCACATGGACGCCCATAGATTGCGGAATAAGGGGGCGAATTTAAAAAATTTTTCTCTCCCTTCAACTAGGAATCGAATTCCCTATTTAGAAAGTCATATTTTCAATGAACATTCTTGAACCACAGACTAAACCAAATCTGAACCAAAAGGAGTAGGGAGGGATAATACCTGATATAGAGAATCAGTATCTCCCAATGGAGGTGTTCACGCCCAAGGAAGGATCCAAAATCTGCTCCCACTGAAGATGGCGCAGTGTAGGGTGGAGTAGAATCACCAGTGTTCTTCCAAAAGAACTTGACCCTTCTCAAGAATCACCTGGATGGCTTGTGAATACAACTCCCACCAATCTTTTCTCCAACAGATTGGTATCAAGATCCAATCTTGATTTCTCCCAAGAACTGGAGATCGAACTACTGTAGGCGGCGGCAGCAGGAAGGAGGCGGCAAGAGAGTATTTGCAGGGTGCACAATTCTCTCTTCTAGTAATCTTAGCTCTGAAGACAAGGATCTCTGGATTGCATTGCTTGTTTAAAGGCTGCCGCCCCCCCTCCTTTTATAGACTTAAAGGGATCAGCTCCAAACCCCATTAGGAGTTGCTAACCCAAATCACATTTGGATTAAAGTCCCTTTAAATGATAAGAGATAACCCTTATCTTATCTGCAGATTAGATCAGCCATCTCCTAATCTAATTCAGAGGTTTCCAAATTTAAATCTTATTTAGATCTTGGACTCTCTAAGTGGATAGGGTGTGGGCCCAATCCTATCAGCTGATCCATCTTAAATTCGCCCCTTAAGTGACTAATCAAATTAACCCAGTTCGACATGGGCTTAAGGCCCATTTAAGGTTATGTATTCATTTAGCCTTCCAAACTGCTGCCCAGTAGGGCTTCCTTGTATGGTGTGGGACCCAAACATTAATCTACACATCAGCCACATGGGTTCAGCCCAGCCTTTGTTAGAAGGCCTGACCGAATACAATGTTATGGACAGTGCACCCCCTGAAATCCATCATATAGGCTCTATGGGCCCAACATTTACCCTAAGTGGTCCCTGGGCCAAGTTACCTTGTAACACCCAGGGACTGTGGGCAGATGCAATATTAGCCCATCAGGTATTATCCTCAATGGTCTTACACTTAACCTCTCAGCCCATAATGATCATACACTGCCCGACAAGAGAGGACCTCTGCCACGGCTGCAAGGAACAGTGTTGCACTCTCTGCTTATATGGATCCCAGGAATTAAAACCTTTTGCAAATCATTTCAAAACCATAATTTATATACTTTTATATCTCATATAAAATATATTTTGCAAAACAAATCTCAACGATTGAATTTGGCTGCCGGTAGTCTTGGTTTCCATTAGGGAGAGTGCATCTTCGATCATTACCTTTGTCCGACAAAGGGGCTGATCCTGTCACTATGATCACCCACTCAGATGAATTCTCAGACGTCCCAACCCAGGTTTTGACCCCTGCTAAGGATCTCACTGAATGGTACACCAAAGACAGCGCAATCCGACACCTAGTGTAGTATCATAATCAAGTCTAGGGGTCGGGTGTAACTTTCCAGTTTTGCCCATCAATCTCCAAGGTCCAGGGCAATACTGAAAATCTGGTCCAGTTCAAAGATTCAATTAATCCTACACTGTATGTGCCTAGGGTCTCACCCCAGTGGCTGAGACAAGCCACCCCAACTGACTTCGTGGCACCATAGTGTCAACCTTGTCAGGATAGGTCTCCCCAGACCGACCCACTGGTTGTGAACATTCTAAACTAACACTAGTCTCATTAAGTGTCCAATTTAAGGGTATTACACTAAAACATACAAAGGGAACATGAATCAAATATGCACTTTTCTTCATTTACAATAAACTCATAAAGTACATCATTTTGATTGAAGCTAAGGGCATACAAAACTGTCTAACAGCACCCACTTGCACTTAGGTCCAATCAGGTACTAGCCAGAGTCCCATGCTTTCCACATGTTTATCAAACACTTTCTGTGATAGTGGCTTCGTCAATGGGTCTGCTACATTCTCCGCTAATACTACCTCTTAACATCATCCTCCCATAGGTCCAGTGTTGTCATACAATAGTGGAATGGGTGATGTGTTGAATTCTAAGTCCAGGAATAAACTCCTTCATTCATAAGGCAGCTTCACTTGCGGCAATGTACTCGGCCTCGGTCGTGGAGTCTGTAGTGGACCCCTGCTTTATTTCATCTGGATCCGACTGGAAATCGGCATCTGTATACCCTTGGATCTGTAGTGAGCTACCATCGAATACTAGACAAAACTCTTTTGTCGTTCAAAGGTACTTAAGTATGTTTTTCACAGCAGTCCAGTGCTCTTGCCTTGGGTTGGCTTGAAATCTACTTACTACACTCACTGCCTGAGCAATGTCAAGATGAGTGCACAGCATGGCAAACATGATGCTCCCTTCGGTAGAGGCATAGGGAATGTCTTTCATGCTATCAATCTCCTCAGAAGTCTTGGAAGACATCTTCTTGGAGAGAGTGACTCCATGCCTGAAAGAAACATTTCCTTTCTTGGAGTTTTCCAGGCTATATCTTTTGACAATTTTGTTAATGTAGGCAGATTGGGATAATCCTATTATCCGCTTCGATCTATCTCTATAGAGTTGAAGACCCAGTATATAGAAGGCTTCTCCAAGATCTTTCATGGAGAATTGTTGTGAAAGCCATACTTTCACCATAGTCAACATTCCTACATCATTCCCAATGAGTAAAATGTCATCTACATACAGAACCAAGAAGGCAATCTTATCTCCACTATACTTCCTGTAGACACAGGGTTCATCCGGATTCTGCATGAAGTCAAACGATTTGACAGTAGAGTCAAAACAGATGTTCCAACTTCTAGAAGCTTGTTTAAGTCCATAAATGGATCTATTGTGTTTACATACCATGTTTTACTGACCCGCAGCTATGAAGCCTTGTGGCTGCTGCATATAGATATCTTCAGTAAAATCTCCATTCAAGAATGCAGTTTTGACATCCATCTGCCAAATCTCATAATCATGGTATGCTGCTATAGCTAGCAGGAACCTAATGGATTTAAGCATGGACACAGGCGAAAAAGTTTCCTCATAATCAATGCCATCTTTCTGAGTGTACCCTTTTGCCACTAGACGAGCTTTGAAGGTCTCAACCCTACCATCGGGGCCCTTCTTCCTCTTGTAAATCCATTTGCAACCGATTACTTTTACCCCAGAGGGCGGATCTACTAGAGTCCAGACTCCATTGGTCTCCATTGAGTCCATCTCTGCACTCATGGCCTCCACCCACTTCTGGGAATCTATGTCTAACATAGCTTCCGCGTAAGTCACGGGATCCTCCTCACTAGTCAAGGTTTCCACCAGGTAACTATCCTGTTCATAACCATAATGGATTGGTGGCCTGGATACCCGAGTTGATCTTCTAGGTTGGTCACTACTTGGAACTTGTGGGACATCTCCCACTACTCCTGAGCTCTCCTCATCAAGAACAATTTCCCAATGATGGGTGTGTAGGATGTAATCGATCTCCAAGAATTGGGCATTTTGACTACAGAACACTTTTTCTCACTTGGGTCAAAGAATAGGTAACCTACAGAGCCTTTTGGGTAGCCAACAAATAGGCAGTGGCTGGTCTTGGATTCCAACTTGTCTGCAGTTGTTCTTTTAACGTATGCTGGACAATCCCAAATCTTCAAATGTCTAACACTTGGTTTCTTTTTGGTCCATAGTTTATATGGAGTGTTCAGAATCGATTTGGTTGGAACTAGATTCAACATGTAAATTGGATTCTCTAATGCGTAACCCCAAAAGGATGTGGGTAACTTTGAGTGTATGAGAAGCGATCGGACCATATCCAGTATGGTCCTATTCCTCCTCTCTGAAACACCGTTAAGTTGTGGTGTAGTAGGAGGAGCTAATTGTGATACTATCCCATTGTTCTTTAAGTAGTCCCTGAATTCATCAGAGAGGTACTCACCACCTCGATCAGATCGAAGGGCTTTTATTTCTCTCCCTAACTGTTTCTCGACCTCTTGTCTAAACTCTTTGAACTTTTCAAAGGATTTAGACTTGTGTCTCATTAGGTACACGTAACCATGTCGTGAGAAATCATCTGTGAAGGTGATGAAATACACGTGTTGTCTTCATGTCCTAACACTCAGGGGACCACATACATCAGTATGTATTAGGTCAAGTGTGCCTATACATCTTTCAGGCTTACCGTTGAATGGTCATTTTGTCATCTTGCCTTATAGGTAAGGCTCACAGGTGGGAAGATCTTCTACTGTTAGAAAATCGAAAGGACCATCCTTTACCAACCTTGTGATTTGGTCAACAACGATGTGGCCAAGTCGGTAATGCCACAGACACGTGGGATTAACTGTATCACAGGCTCTCTTCTTGGGGATTTCAGTCGATGTAGTTTCAGTTATGTTAGTTTCTAGAGAAGGATGTAGAACATAGAGACCGTTCTCTAGTTCTCCATATGCGATGAATCTGTTATTTCTTTTAATAGTAATCGTATTACTAAAGAAGACAGAATAACTATCTACACACAGTTTTGAGACAGAAATCAAATTTCTCCTTAAATTTTGTAAATAAAGACAATCTTTCAGTACAATTGTTCATTCTCTAAAATTTAACTCCACGATTTCTATTGTTGTGGCTTAAACAATTGTAGTAGACCCCAAGTAAAATGTAACTTCTCCTGTTAGACAGTTCTGTATGCCCTTAGCTTCAATCAAAATGATGTACTTTAGGACTTTATTGTAAATGAATAAAAGTGCATATTTGATTCATGTTCCCTTGGTATGTTTTTGTCTAATACCCTTAAACTGGATAGTTAATGAGACTCGTGTTAGTTTAGAATGTTCACAGCCAGTGGGTCGGTCTGGGCAGACCTATCCTAACAAGGCTGACAATATGGTGCCACCAAGTCGGTTGGGGTGGCTTGTCTCAGCTACCGAGGTGAGACCCTAGGCACATACAATGTAGGATTAATTGAATCGTTGAACTAGACTAGATTTCTAGTATTGCCCTGGAACTTAGAGATTGATGGGAAAAACTGGAATGTTACACCCGACACCTAGACTCAATATGATACTGCACTAGGTGTCGGACTGGGCTATCTTTGATGCACCAATCAGTGAAATCCTTAGCAGGGGTCAAAACCTGGGTATGTTGGGACAGTCTGAGAATTCATCTGAGTGGGTGATCATAGCGACAGGATCAGCCCCTTTGTCGGACAAAGGTAATGATCGGGGATGCACTCTAACTGATGGAAACCAAGACTGCCAGTAGCCGATTTCAATCATTGAGATTTGTTTTGCAAAATATATTTTTTATGTGATATAAAAGCATATACGTTATGGTTTCAAAATGATTTGCAAAAGGTTTTAATTCCCGTGATCCATACTAGAGAGAGTGCAACACTGTTCCTTGCAGCCGAGGGAGAGGTCCTCTCTTGTCGGGCAGTGTATGATCATTATGGGCTGAGAGGTTAAGTGTAAGACCATTAAGGATAATGTCTGATGGGCTAATTTTGCATCTGCCCACAGTCCCTCGGTGTTACAAGTTGGCTTGGCCCAGGGAACACTTAGGGTAAGTGTTGGGCCCATAGAGCCCATCTGATGGGTTTCAGGGGGTGCACTGTCTATAACAGTGTATTCGGCCAGGCCTTGTAACAAAGGCTGGGCTGAACCCATGTGGCTGATGTGTAGATCAATGTTTGGGTCCCACACCAAACAAGGAAGCCCAATTGGGCAGTAGTTTGGAAGGCTAAATGAATACATAACCTTAAATGGGCCTTTAGCCCATTTCGAACTAGGCTAATTTGATTAGTCACTTAAGGGGTGAATTCTGAGATAAGATCAGCTGATAGGATTGGGCCCACACCCTATCCACTTAGAGAGTCCAAGATCTGAATAAGATTTAGATCTGGAAACTTCCTAATTTGATTAGGAGACGGCTGATCGAATCTGTAGATAAGATAAGGGTTATCCCTTATCTTAAAGGGACTTCTAATCTAGATATGATTTGGGTTAGCAACTCCTAATGGGATTAGAGCTGATCCCTTTAAGTCTATAAAAGGAAGAGGGGGCGGCAACCTTTAGTCATCTCACACCATCACAAGCAAGCAATAGATAGCCTTGTCTTTAGAGTTGAAATCACAGAAGATAGAATTTTGCTCCCTGCAAATACTCTCTTGCTGCCTCCTTCCTACAGCAGTTCGATCTCCATTCCTAGGGAGAAATCAAGATTGGAACTTGATTCCAATCTTTTGGAGAAAAGATTGGTGGGAGTTGTATTCACAAGCCGTCCTGGTGATTCTTGAGAAGGATCAAGTTCTTTTGGAAGAATACTGCTGATTCTGCTCCACCCTGCACTGCGCCATCTTCAATGGGAGCAGATTTTGGATCCTACCTTGGGCGTGAATACCTCCATTGAGAGATATTATTTCTCTGTATCAAGTATTATCTCTCCCTACTCCTTTTGGTTCAGATCTGGTTCAGTTTATGGTTCAAGAATGATCCTTGAAAATATGATTTTCTAAATAGGGAATTCGATTCCTAGTTGAAGGGAGAGAAAAAAATTTTGAAATTTGCCCCCTTTATTCCACATTCTTTGGGCGTCCATGTGATGGATTTCTTATCCCTTCAGTGGTATTAGAGCTAGGTTCAAATCTTGAACCATTCTGTTTCAGATCTGAACCTACGCAGATAGGGAGAAGACGTTCTAAACAATTTGCACAGATATGGGTTTTGGGAAATTTGTTCCCAAAACTGATGGGCAAATAATCTGAAATTAATTTTATATAAATCTGATTATTATAGTTCTTTATAATTTTCTTGATTTATGGGTTGTTCGTACATGAGGGGATCGAATTCTTGGTTTGAACAGGGAGAACTGCAAGATTTGTAGTTTATTGAATTTATTTATTACATTTGGTCTGTAAATAATTTTTTTTTTATTTTTAGACTCAATGTATAGGCATTCGATCTAATGTAATAATTAATAGAAATAGGATTTCTATTTATTTTTATTTTTGATCTAAGATGGCAGTGCAAAGAAAGAGATTTCGCAGATGGGACATTCGATATCTGCGATTTGCAGTTTGTGAAACTGCAATCTGTGATCTAACTTCTATTTTGCAGGATGGAGTGTGTGAACAGCCCTGATTAACTGATTCTTGATTTTCTTTTATCAGTTATTTAACTTTAGATTATTTTATTGAATTAAGGATTTAATTAAAGATCAAACACTAGACCCATTCGAACCAAGACTGGTTCAAACTGTTTGGACAAAATTAGGGTTTAATCAAGGCTAAAAGTCAGCCCTAATTTTCCCACTAATGGGCCTGAGGATTGATATTTAATTAAATGGTTAATTTGGCCAAACTTGTAAAGGCCCAGTTTTAAATAGTTAAAACTACTAAAACCCAACTTAAAGGATAAAGCTATATGGGCCGAACTGGGTAACCCTAATTCAGCCCATATACCTAGATAATATTAATGGTTAATATTATGGAATTTTAACGGGCTTCCAATGGGACTTATAAATAATTAATTGATTGGATCAATTTATCCCTGCATGAGATGTATGGATGTGTGATGTGCTGCGTACATGGGCCATAAGTACTTGGAATCCAAGACCAACCGTTGCCTATTTGTAGGCTACCCAAAAGGCTCTGTAGGTTACCTTTTCTATGACCCAAGTGAGTAGAAAGTGTTCTGTAGTCGAAATGCCCAGTTCTTGGAGACTGATTATATCCTGGACACCCATCGTCAGGAAATTGTTCTTGATGAGGAGAGCTCAGGAGCAGTGGGAGATGTCCCACAAGTTCCAGGTAGTGACCAACCTAGAAGATCCACTCGGGTATCCAGGCCACCAGTCTGTTATGGTTATGACCAGGATAGTTACCTGGTGGAAACCTTGACTAGTGAGGAGGATCCCGTGACTTACGTGGAAGCTATGTTGGACATAGATTCCCAGAAGTGGGTGGAGGCCATGAGAGTAGAGATGGACTCAATGGAGACCAATGGAGTCTGCACTCTTGTAGATCCGCCCTCCGGAGTAAAAGCAATCAGTTGCAAATGGATTTACAAGAGGAAGAAGGGCCCCGATGGTAAGGTTGAGACCTTCAAAGCTCGTCTAGTGGCGAAAGGGTACACTCAGAAAGAGGGCATCGATTATGAGGAAACCTTTTCACCTATGGCCATGCTTAAATCCATTAGGATCCTGCTAGCTATAGCAGCATACCATGATTATGAGATTTGGCAAATGGATGTCAAAACTGCATTCCTGAATGGAGATCTTACTGAAGATATCTATATGTAGCAGTCGCAAGGCTTCATAGCTGCGGGTCAGGAAAACATGTTATGTAAACTTAATAGATCCATTTATGGACTTAAGCAAGCTTCTAGAAGTTGGAACATCCGTTTTGACTCTGCCATCAAATCATTTGATTTCAAGCAGAATCTGGATGAACCCTGTGTTTACAGGAAGTAAGGTGGAGATAAGGTTACCTTCTATGTTCTGTATGTAGATGACATTCTACTCATTGGGAATGATGTAGGAATGTTCACTACCATGAAAGTATGGCTTTCACAGCAATTCTCCATGAAAGATCTTGGAGAGGCCTCCTATATACTGGGTCTTCGACTCTATAGAGATAGATCGAAGCAGATAATAGGATTATCCCAATTTGCCTACATTGACAAAATAGTCAAAAGATACAACATGAATAACTCCAAGAAAGGAAATGTTCCTTTCAGGCACAGAGTCACTCTCTCCAAGAAGATGTCTCCCAAGACTTCTGAGGAGATTGATGGCATGAAGCACATTCCCTATGCCTCTGCCGTAGGGAGCATCATGTATAACATGCTATGCATTCTCCCTAACATTGCTCAGGCAGTGAGTGTAGTAAGCAGATTTCAGGCATACCCAAGGCAGGGGCATTGAACTGCTGTGAAAAAAATAAATAAGTACCTACGAAGGACAAAAGAGTTTTGTCTAGTATTCGATGGTAGCTCACTACACATCCAAGGGTATACAGTTTCCGATTTCCAGTCGGATCCAGATGATAGAAAGTCTACATCTGGATATGTTTTCACAATAGGATCGTGTGCTGTTTGCTGGAAAAGCAACAAACAGGGGTCCACTGCAGACTCCATGACCGAGGCTGAGTACATTGCCACAAATGAGGCTGCCAAGGAAGCCGTGTGGATGAAGAAGTTCGTTCATGAGTTAGGAGTAGTTCCATCAAGCATATCACCCATCCCATTGTTGGGTGACAACAATGGAGCTATTGCTCAGGCTAAGGAGCCATGAACCCACTCAAAGTCGAAACACATCGAGAGGAAGTACCATGTACTGAGGGAGATAGTTGGTAGAGGGGACATCCTGATTGAGAAGGTAGCGTCAGCGTAAAATGTAGCAGACCCATTAACAAAGCCACTATCACAGAAAGTGTTTGAGAAACACATGGATAGCATGGGACTCCGGCTAGTACCTGATTGGACCTAAGTGCAAGTGGGAGTTGTTAGACAGTTTTGTATGCCCTTAGCTTCAATCAAATTGATGTACTTTATGAGTTTATTGTAAATGAATAAAAGTGCATATTTGATTCATGTTCCCTTGGTATGTTTCTATGTAATACCCTTATACTGGACACTTAATGAGACTCATGTCAGTTTAGAATGTTCACAACCAGTGGATCGGTCTGGGGAGACCTATCCTGACAAGCCTGACACTGGGGTGCCACCAAATCAGTTGGGGTGGCTTGTCTCAGCCATCGAGGTGAGACCGTAGGCACATATAGTGTGGGATTAATTGAATCATTGAACTGGACCAGATTTCCAGTATTGATCTGGACCTTGGAGATTGATGCGAAAAACTAGAATGTTACACCTGACCACTAGACTCGATTATGATACTACACTAGGTGCCGAATTGGGCTGTCTTTGATATACCAATTAGTGAGATCCTTAGCGGGGGTCAAAACCTGGGTATGTTGGGACAGTCTGAGAATTCATCTAAGTGGGTGATCATAGTGACAGGATCAGCCCCTTTGTCGAACAAAGGTAATGATCGTGGATGCACTCTCACTGATGGAAACCAAGACTGCCGGCAGCCGATTTCAATCTTTGAGTTTTGTTTTGCAAAATATATTTTATATGAGATATAAAAAGTATATATATTATGGTTTTGAAATGTTTGCAAAAGGTTTTAATTCCCGGGATCCATACTTGAGAGAGTGCAACACTGTTCCTTGCAGCCGAGGGAGAGGTCCTCTCTTGTCGGGCAATGTATGATCATTATGGGCTGAGAGGTTAAGTGTAAGGCTATTGAGGATAATACTTGATGGGCTAATCTTGCATCTGCCCATAGTCCCTGGGTGTTACAAGGTGGCTTGGCCCAGGGACCACTTAGGGTAAGTGTTGGGCCCATAGAGCCCATCTAATGGGTTTTCAAGAGGTGCACTGTCCATAACAATGTATTCGGCCAGGCCTTGTAACAAAGGCAGGGCTGAACCCATGTGGCTGATGTGTAGATCAATGTTTGGGTCCCACGCCATACAAGGAAGCCCAACTGGGCAGCAGTTTGGAAGGTTTAATGAATACATAACCCTAAATGGGCCTTAAGCCCATTTCAAACTAGGCTAATTTGATTTGTCTTTAAGGGGTGAATTCTGAGATAAGATCAGCTGATAGGATTGGGCCCACACCCTATCCACTCAGAGAGTCCAAGATCTAAATGAGATTTAGATTTGAAAACTTCCTAATTAGATTAGGAACTGGCTGATCTAATCTACAGATAAGATAAGGTTTGTCAGTTATCTTTAAGGGACTTCTAATCCAGATATGATTTGGGTTAGCAACTCCTAATGGGATTAGGAGCTGATCCCTTTAAGTCTATAAAAGGAAGAGGGGGCGACAGCCTTTAGACATCCAGACACACAATCACCAGCAACAGTCTTGTCTTCAGAGCTGAGATCACAGAGGAGAGAATTCTGCACCCTACAAATTCTCTCTAGCCGCCTCCTTCCTGCAGCCGCCGCCTATAGCAGTTCAATCTCCATTGCTTGGGAGAAATCAAGATCAGATCTTGATTCCAATCTTTTGGAGAAAAGATTGGTAGGAGTTGTATTCACTAGTCGCCCAAGTGATTCTTGGGAAGAATCAAGTTCTTAGGAAGGACACTGTTGATTCTGCTCCACCCTGCTCTACGCCATCTTCAGTGGGAGCAGATTTTGGTTTCTACCTTGGGCGTGAACACCTCCGTTGAGAGATATTATTTCTCTGTATCAGGTATTATCTCTCTCTCCTCCTTTTGGTTCGGATCTGGTTCAGTTTATGGTTCAAGAATGATCCTTGAAAATATGATTTTCTAAATAGGGAATTCGATTCCCAGTTGAAGGGAAAGAAAAATATTTTGAAATTCGCCCCCCCTTTATTCCGCAATCTTAGGCGTCCATATGATGGTTTCCTATCCCTTCATTGACTTCATAATTGGTTAGGTATTTTTTTATTTCTTTGTTATATTTCTTTTTTTTAAATGGTTCCCAAAGGAAAGTTAAATATTTTAGTTTTACTTAGCAAAAAAATAAAAAATAAAAAATGTAAAAAAATAAAACAATCTGGCCTGGTTTGGCCCATGCCCAAGGCCTGGCCTATGGCCCAACCCGACATGGCCCAGGCCCACGGTACGACCTGTAACCCGCCCAACCCAAGCTTGCGGCACGACACCAGCTTGGGTTGTGGGTCTTGCCGTGCCGACCCCCCAAATTATCCCTAGGGAGGGTGACACGACCTAAGACGGCTCGCGGACTGGCATGATACAACCCATTTTACACCTCTAATCTAATAGTTGTATAAGGTGAGCAAAAGAGCAAAATAAGTAGAGTAAGCAAAGGAACTCATTCAAGGAGAACTAAGTATCACTAAGCATATACAACTGCAACACATCTAAATTTACAAACCTAGTAAAAGGCAAAAACAACTACTAAATGGCATGTAGCGTTTATCTCCTCTGGCTTATAAGACTTAAGTGTGAGGCAAGTGCAACTCTAACCCTTTTTCCACTCTCATTTCCCTTTCGATCAAACAGAGGAAACTCGTGTTCCATCTAGTAGTGGTTTACTCTACTTGGCAAGAAAATTATGTAGACAACTCGTAACAGTAACAAATGGGAAGATTCAATGCATTTTTCTTTCCAATTTGCAGAAAGAAAATGGTATCACTTCTCCTAAGTGAAAGGAATATAAACAAAAACAAATAGTGAAATAAATCATATACTTTCAAGGGTTAGAAGTTGGATTAAATTACAAGAGTACCCTTTATATGTGCAGGGGTATTTTGTAGGGGTCACAACAGTATTTGAAAATCTGATTTTGAATTTGGGATTCAACATAGTCGAACCAAATTCAAATAATTTGAATTTCTAATCGGTCAAATTCGGATATCCTATTCATACCAAAGAACTATTTGGATTTGAATTCGGATATGACCTGATTCAATACGACAAATATCTGAATTCAACTAATTATTTAATTCTTATATATAATATATAAAATATTGAAATGTTTATATAATTTATATATATAATAATTAAATTATATAAATAACTTATATATTTATATACTTATATAAATAAAATATTTATTTTATATATTTATAATTAGCTAAATTAATTAGTTAATTTGTTGAATTTGAAATGAATCGAATATTCAAATAATTGAATATTTAATCGAATTTGAATTCAAATTTGAATATTAATTTTCAATATCCGTCAGATATCGAATCAAATTCAGATGTCGAACTTTTTAATCGGATTTGAATTCAGATATTACCTAATCCGGTTTGAATTTGATCTGTTTACACCCCTTTATTATGATCCAATAGGTGGGGTTAGTTAAACCTGAACTTGATTTGGGTTAAATATTCAAAACTCTAACCAAACTATACACCCAATTTGGGTTAACACAAACATTGAAAAAATAAAAAACTTTAAGGTTAGGGGTTACAAGTCAAACAAATTACAAGAATGCCCTTTATATGTGTAGGGGTAGTATGACTCTATGCATCAGGTCAGCCAAACCTATCCCCATTTTGGGGTTAAATAATCAAAACTCTAGCCTAACCCTATGTTAGATAGTGTATGCCCTTAGCTCCAATCAGACTATTGTACATTTGGCATTTATTGTAAATGAATAAAAGTACATAATTGATTCATGTTATATCTGGTATGTTTCTATGTAATTACCCTTAAACTAGACACTTATGAGACTTGTGTTAATTTAGAATGTTCACAGCCATTGGATGGACTTGGGGAGGTTTATTGATGAGACCAAAAAGAACCCTATTTTTATCCCCTAATATTCACTATTTTATATTTATTTAGCACTTAAATGGACTCATTACTCTTGTATTTTGATTCAGAGCAATAAAAAGGCAATTGGATAAAAAGGGCAAATCGGGTGATTTTGCACAGTTTCGGCGACAGTCAGTAATCTAGGCATAACTCTCAATTCCCAACTCCGAATTGGACAATTCAATAAGCATTAGAAATATGAAAGGAAGGCCCACAACATTTATGTTTCGGGTTTTCACAGATTCAGTCCGCATCGAATCCGAAACTGGGCCTGAAGTCGGAGCAGGATGTTAGACAGTTTTGTATGCTCTTAGCTTCAATCAAAATGATGTACTTTATGAGTATATTGTAAATGAAAAAAAGTGCATATTTGATTCAAGTTCCCTTGGTATGTTTCTGTGTAATACCCTTAAACTGGACACTTAATGAGACTCGTGTTAGTTTAGAATGTTCACAGCTAGTGGGTCGGTCTTGGGAGATCTATCCTGACAAGGCTGACACTATAGTGCCACCAAGTCAGTTGGGGTGGCTTGTCTCAGCTACCAGGGTGAGACCCTAGGCACACACAGTGTAGGATTAATTGAATCTTTGAACTGGACCAGATTTCCAGTATTTCCCTGAACCTTGGAGATTGATGGGCAAAACTGGAATGTTACACCCGACCCCTAGACGCGATTATGATACTGCACTAGCTACCGGATTGGGCTATCTTTGATGTACCATTCAGTGAGATCCTTAGCGGGGGTCAAAACATGGGTATGTTAGGACAATCTGAGAATTCATCTGAGTGAGTGATCATAGTGATAGGATCAGCCCCTTTGTCGGATAAAGGTAATGATCGGGAATGCACTCTCACTGATGGAAACCAAGACTGCCGGTAGCCGATTTCAATCATTGAGATTTGTTTTGCAAAATATATTTTATATGAGATATAAAAGTATATATATTATGGTTTTGAAATGTTTGCAAAAAGGTTTTAATTCCTGGGATCCATATTTGATAGAGTGCAACACTGTTCCTTGTAGCCAAGGGAGAGGTCCTCTCTGGTCGTGCAGTGTATGATCATTATGGGCTGAGAGGTTAAGTGTAAGGCCATTGAGGATAATAACTGATGGGCTAATCTTGCATCTGCCCACAATCCCTGGGTGTTACAAGGTGGATTGGCCTAGGGACCACTTAGGGTAAGTGTTGGGCCCATAGAGCCCATCTGATGGGTTTCAGGGGGTGAACTGTCCATAACAGTGTATTCGGCCAGGCCTTGTAACAAAGGCTGGGCTGAACCCATGTGGCTGATGTGTAGATCAATGTTTGGGTCCCACGCCATACAAGGAAGCCCAACTGGGCAGCAGTTTGGAAGGCTTGATGAATACATAACCCTAAATGGGCCTTAAGCCCATTTCGAACTGGGCTAATTTGATTAGTCTTTAAGGGGCGAATTCTGAGATAAGATCAGTTGATAGGATTGGGCCCACACCTTATCCACTCAAAGAGTCCAAGATCTAAATGAGATTTAGATTTGGAAACTTCCTAATTAGATTAGGAGCTGGTTGATCTAATCTACAGATAAGATAAAGATTATCCCTTATCTTAAAGGGACTTCTAATCCGGATATGATTTGGGTTAGCAACTTCTAATGGGATTGGGAGCTGATCCCTTTAAGACTATAAAAGGAACAGGGGGTGGCAGCCTTTAGACATCCACAACAACATCCAACAGACTCAAGTCTAGTCTTCAGAGCTGAGATCACAAGAGGAGAGAATTATGCACCCTGCAAATTCTCTCTAGTCACCTCCTTCCTACAGCTGCCGCCTATAGCTGTTCGATCTCCATTGCTTGGGAGAAATCAAGATTGGATCTTGATTCCAATCTTTTGTAGAAAATATTGGTAGGAGTTGTATTCACAAGCTGTCCAGGTGATTCTTGATTCTTAGGAAGAATCAAGTTCTTAGGAAGGACATTGCTGATTCTGCTCCACCCTGCACTGCGCCATCTTTAGTGAGAGCAGTTTTTGGTTTCTACCTTGGGTGTGAACACCTCCATTGAGAGATATTATTTCTCTATATTAGGTATTATCTCTCTCCTCCTTTTGGTTCAGATCTGGTTCAGTTTATGGTTCAAGAATGATCCTTGAAAATATGATTTTCTAAAATAGGGAATTCGATTGCCAATCGAAGGGAAAGAAAAAATTTTGAAATTCGCCCCCTTTATTCCACAATCTTGGGCATCCATGTGATGGATTTCCTATCCCTTCAGTGGTATCAGAGCCAGGTTCAAATCTTGAACCATTCTGTTTCAGATCTGAACCTGCGCAAATAGGGAGAAGGCGTTCTACCCAATTTGTGCAGATATGGGTTTTGGGAAATTTGTTCCCAAAACAGATGGGCAAATAATCTGAAATTACTTTTAAATAAATCTGATTAATTATTTAGAATAGTTCTTTATAATTTTCTTATTTATGGGTTGTTCGTATAAGAGGAGATCAAAATCTTGGTTTGCGTAGGGAGAACTGATGTAATTGTTTTTATTTTTAGACTCAATGTATAGGCATTCAATCTGATGTAATAATTAATAGAAATAGGATTTCTATTTATTTTAATTTTGGATCGAAGTTGGTGGCACAGAGAAGGAGATTTCACAGATGGGAGATTCGCTATCTGCGATTTGCAGTTTGAGAAACTGCAATCTGTGATCTAACCTCTGTTTTGCAGGATGGAGTGTGCAAACAGCCCTGATTAACTGATTATTGTGTTTCTTTTATCAGTTATTTAATTTCAGATTATTTTCTTGAATTAAGGATTTAATGAAAAATCAAACCCTAGACCCATTCGAACCAAGATTGGTTCAAACTATTTGGACCAATTCAAGGGTTCAATCATGGCTGAAAGTCAGCCCTAATTTTTCCCACAAATGGGCCTGAGGATTGATATTTAATTAAATGGTTAATTCGGCCCAGCCTATAAAGGCCCAGTTTTAAATAGTTAAAACTGCTAAAAGCCCATTTAAAGGATAAAGCTATATGGGCTGAACTGGGTAACCCTAATTCAGCCCATATACCTAGATAATATTAATGGTTAATATTATGGAATTTTAACGGGCTTCCAATGGGCCTTACAAATAATTAATTGATTGGGTCAATTTATCCCTGCATGAGATGTATGGATGTGTGATATGCTGCGTACATGGGCCATAAGTACTTGGCCCATGCTCATTCGACAGTGGCTCTTGCGCACACCATGGCTGAATGTACATCATTGCCATGGTGTCCCTTTTGGTCATTGGATGACCTCCCTCAGTGGTGGGCCGCACACCTCATCGAGAGGTTACGTGCGGAACCCTAGCCGATTTAAGGCCCACCAAAATTTGGCTTTATGAAAGTCAGTGGGAGCCACTTTGGTTTGACCTAAATCAAACTAGGGCGTAATTTTTTTGTTCCCTCCAGCTAATATGAGTGCATGTGATAAGGAGATTCATATGATGAACTCTCTAAAGGCCTTCCATCATTACCATGAGGATGGGCCCTTCAGTAATGAGGAAATGCACCTGAAAATGGGCTATCCATTTGCTGTTGGGCTTGTCTGAGTGTTTCATAAGATGATAGGGGCGTCATAGACCGATGTGGGAGGGGCTTCACCAAAAAATGGGAACTCTCTCATGGTACCTTGGCATTCATGAATATGATGGGAAAGCACTCACTGGACAAAAAGGTTTACCTGAAAATGGCTCTGAACTTTGTCTGACAGAGGCCAAAGGGAAAACTCATATGATGAGTGGATATGATCCTTCACAGAAAGGTGGTGGGGTTATGTAGCTAAAACAGTTGGCTCCATGCACACTATGTGATTTCCCACATTTCCAGAGACAACATGTAGCCTCCGTCACTGAGAAAGGAAGGAAATCTCAGAGATGAATAAATGGAAATGGATCGTAGATTTAAAGCCATATCTATGAAATGAATATGAATCAAATTAGGTTGTGGACTGATGTTTGCTCTTTTATCAGAAAATGGCAAACGGATCTTTTGCAAAGCTTCTTGATGACAACAAGCTTAAGGGCCAACAAGTTCACGACCATTGTCTTTGGATGATGGGTTACATCAACAAACTGGAGGTTCTTGGATCTAGGCTGGACTTTGTAACCCAGATAGATGATATCCTTAATTCTTTGCCTCCTTCCATTAATCCGTTCATCAAGAACTATAACATGAACAAGCTGAATGTCAGCTTGCAAGAGCTCAGCAATATGTTGCAAAGAGCTGAAGAACTGATTAAAAAGGATGAAAGGATGAGGCTGTAGCTATGCTTGTTGAAGCTAGCAAAATGGGCAAGAGAAAGAGGAAGGCAAAGAAGCCTCAGAAGAAAGCCACCAAGGGCCAAAAGGCAGAAGAAAGACAAAGCATCGGATGCCTGTCACTTCTGCAAGAAGACCGGCCATTGGAAATGGAATTGTCCTGCCTACCTGGAATCCAAGAAAGGTAATTTCAAAACTTGTGTTATAGAAACCAATTTATTGGTAGCTTCTGCGACCTGGTGTATTGACTCCGGGGCTTCAACTCATGCATGTAACTCACTGCAAGGGTTCAAGTTAAGCAGAAGGCTGAGTGAAGGAGAAGTCACTCTCTACTTAGGGACTACTGCAACTGGTCCAGCCGTGGCAATAGGAACTGTGGAGTTAATTTTTAGAGAAGAAAAAAGTGTACTCAAAGATTGTCTTTATGTACAAAACTTAAGAAGAAATTTGATTTCTGTTTCAAAACTGTGTGCAGATGGTTATTTTGTCTTCTTTAATAATACGATTACTATTAAAAGAAACAACAGATTCATCGCATACTGGGAACTGGAGAACAGTCTCTATGATCTACATCCTTCTCTAGAAACCAACATAATCAAAACTACGTCGGCTGAAATCCCCAAGAAGAGAGCCCGTGATACAGTTAATCCCACGTGTCTGTGCCATTACCGACTTGACCACATCAGTGTTGACCAAAAACAAGGTTGGTAAAGGATGGTCCTTTGGATTTTCTAACTATAGAGGATCTTCCCACCTGTGAGCCTTGCCTGCAAGGCAAGATGACGAAACGACCATTTAACGGTAAGCCTGAAAGATGTATAGGCACACTTGACCTAATACATACTGATGTATGGGGTCCCCTGAGTGTTAGGACATAGAATCAACACGTGTATTTCATCACCCTCATAGATGATTTCTCACGATATGGTTATGTGTACCTAATGAGACACAAGTCTGAATCCTTTGAAAAGTTCAAAGAGTTTAGACAAGAGGTTGAGAAACAGTTGGGGAGAGAAGTTAAAGCCCTTCAATCTGATCGAGGTGGCGAGTATCTCTCTGACGAGTTCAATGACTACTTAAAGGACAATGGGATTGTATCACTATTAGCTCCTCCTGCTAAACCACAACTTAACAGTGTTTCAAAGAGGAGGAATAGGACCTTATTGGATATGGTCCGGTCACTTCTCATACACGCAGAGTTACCCACATCCTATTGAGGTTACGCATTAGAGACTACGATTTACGTGCTGAATCGGGTTCCAACCAAATCGATTCCGAACACTCCATATGAACTTTGGGCCGGAAAGAAACCAAGTGTCAGACACTTGAAGATTTGGGGTTGTCAAGCACACGTTAAAAGAACGAGTGCAGACAAGTTGGAATCCAAGACCAGCCATTGCCTATTTGTAGGCTACCAAAAAGGCTCTGTAGGTTACATTTTCTATGACCCAAGTGAGCAGAAAGTGTTTTGCAATCGAAATGCTCAGTTCTTGGAGACCGCTTATAACCTGGATACCCATCGTCATGAAATTGTTCCTGGTGAGGAGAGCTCAGGAGCAGTGGGAGATGTCCCACAAGTTCCAGGTAGTGACCAACCTAGAAGATCTACTCGGGTATCTAGGCCACCAGTCCGTTATGGTTATGACCAGGATAGTTACCTGGTGGAAACCTTGACTAATGAGGAGGATCCCGTGACTTATGCGGAAGCTATGTTGGACATAGATTCCCAGAAGTGGGTGGAGGCCATGAGAGTAGAGATGGACTCAATGGAGACCAATGGAGTCTGCACTCTTGTAGATCCGCCCTTCGGGGTAAAAGCAATCAGTTGCAAATGGATTTACAAGAGGAAGAAGGGCCCCGATGGTAAGGTTGAGACCTTCAAAGCTCGTCTGGTGGTGAAAGGGTACACTCAGAAAGAGGGCATCGATTTTGAGGAAACCTTTTCACCTATGAACATGCTTAAATCCATTAGGATCCTACTAGCTGTAGCAGCATACCATGATTATGAGATTTGGCAAATGGATGTCAAAACTGCATTCCTGAATGGAGATCTTACTGAAGATATCTATATGTAGCAGTCGCAAGGCTTCATAGCTGCGGGTCCAGAAAACATGGTTAGTAAACTTAATAGATCCATTTATGGACTTAAGTAAGCTTCTAGAAGTTGGAACATCCGTTTTGACTCTGCCGTCAAATCATTTGATTTCAAGCAGAATCTGGATGAACCCTATGTTTACAGGAAGTAAGGTGGAGATAAGGTTACCTTCTATGTTCTGTATGTAGATGACATTCTACTCATTGGGAATGATGAAGGAATGTTCACTACCATGAAAGTATGGCTTTCACAGCAATTCTCCATGAAAGATCTTGGAGAGGCCTACTATATACTGGGTCTTCGACTCTATAGAGATAGATCGAAGCGGATAATAGGATTATCCCAATCTGCCTACATTGACAAAATAGTCAAAAGATACATGAATAACTCCAAGAAAGGAAATGTTCCTTTCAGGCACGGAGTCACTCTCTCCAAGATGTCTCCCAAGCCTTCTAAGGAGATTGATGGCATGAAGAACGTTCCCTATGCCTCTGCTATAGGGAGCATCATGTATGCCATGCTGTGCACTCGCCCTGACATTGCTCTAGCAGTGAGTGTAGTAAGCAGATTTCAGGCCAACCTAGGGCGGGAGCATTGGACTGTTATGAAAAACATACTTAAGTACCTTCGAAGGACAAAAGAGTTTTGTCTAGTATTCGATGGTAGCTCACTACACATCTAAGGGTATACAGATGCCGATTTCCAGTCGGATCCAGATGATAGAAAGTCTACATCTAGATATGTTTTCACAATAGGATCGTGTGTTGTTTGTTGGAAAAGCAGCAAACAGGGGTCTACTGCAGACTCCACGACCGAGGCTGAGTACATTGCCGCAAGTGAGGCTGCCAAGGAAGCCGTGTTGATGAAGAAGTTCGCTCACGAGTTGGGAGTAGTTCCATCCAGCACATCACCCATCCCATTGTTGTGTGACAACAAGGGAGCTATTGCTCAGGCTAAGGAGCCACGACCCCACTCGAAGTCGAAGCACATCGAGAGAAAGTACCATGTACTGAGGGAGATTGTTGGTAGAGGGGACGTCCTGATTCAGAAGGTAGCGTCTGCGAAAAATGTAGCAGACCCATTGACAAAACCACTATCACAGAAAGTGTTTGAGAAACAATTGGAAAGCATGGGACTCTAGCTAGTACCTGATTGGACCTAAGTGCAAGTGGGAGTTGTTAGACAGTTTTGTTTGCCCTTAACTTCAATCAAAATGATGTACTTTATGAGTTTATTGTAAATGAACAAAAGTGCATATTTGATTCATGCTCCCTTGGTATGTTTCTATGTAATACCCTTAAACTGGACACTTAATGAGACTCATGTTAGTTTAGAATGTTCACAGCCAGTGGGTCGGTCTGGGGACACCTATCCTGACAAGAATGACACTGTAGTGCCACCAAGTCGGTTGGGGTGGCTTGTCTCAGCTACCAGGGTGAGACCCTAGGAACACACAGTGTAGGATTAATTGAATCTTTGAACTGGACCAGATTTCCTGTATTGCCCTGAACCTTGGAGATTGATGGGCAAAATTGGAAAGTTACACCCAACCCCTAGACTCGATTATGATACTGCAACACTGTTCCTTGCAGCTGAGGGAGAGGTCCTCTCTTGTCGGGCAGTATATGATCATTATGGGCTGAGAGGTTAAGTGTAAGAACATTGAGGATAATACCTAATGGACTAATCTTGCATCTGCCCACAGTCCCTGGGTGTTACAAGGTGGCTTGGCCCAGGGACCACTTAGGGTAAGTGTTGGGCCCATAGAGCCCATCTGATGGGTTTCAGGGGGTGCACTATCCATAACAGTGTATTCGGCCAGGCCTTGTAACAAAGGCTCAGCTGAACCCATGTAGGTAATGTGTAGATCAATGTTTGGGTCCCACGCCATACAAGGAAGCCCAACTAGGCAGCAGTTTGGAAGGCTTGATGAATACATAACCCTAAATGGGCCTTAAGCCCATTTTGAACTGGGATAATTTGATTAGTCTTTAAGGGGTGAATTCTGAGATAAGATCAGCTGATATGATTGGGTCCACACCCTACCCACTCAGAGGGTCCACGATCTAAATGAGATTTAGATTTGGAAACTTCCTAATTAGATTAGGAGCTGGCTGATCTAATCTACAGATAAGATAAGGATTCTCCCTTATATTAAAGAGACTTCTAATCTAGATATGATTTGGGTTAGCAACTCCTAATGGGATTAAGATCTGATAGAAGGGATAGAAAATCCATCACATGGATGCCCAAGAATGCCGACTAAAGGGGGCGAATTTCAAAAATTTTTCTTTCCCTTCAACTGGAATCGAATTCCCCATTTAGAGAATCATATTTTCAAGGATCATTCTTGAACCATAAACTGAACTAGATCTGAACCAAGAGGAGGACAGAGATATAATACCTGATATAGAGAAATAATATCTCTCAACGGAGGTGTTCACGCCCAAGGTAGAAACCAAAATCTGCTCCCACGGAAGATGGCGCAGAGCAAGATGGAGTAGAATCAGCAGTGTCCTTCCTAAGAACTTGATTCTTCCCAAGAATCACCTGGACGGCAAGTGAATACAACTCCTACCAATCTTTTCTCCAAAATTTTGGAATCAATATCCAATCTTGATTTCTCCCAAGCAATGGAGATCGAACTACTATAGGTGGCAGCTGCAGGAAGGAGGCGGCTAGAGAGAATTTGTAGGGTGTAGAAATCTCTCCTCTATGATCTCAGCTCTGAAGACAAGATTGTTGCTGGTGATTTTTGTGTCTAAAGGCTGCCACCCCCTCTTCCTTTTATAGACTTAAAGGGATAAGCTCCTAATCCCATTACGACTTGCTAACCCAAATCATATCTGGATTAGAAGTCCCTTTGAGATAAGGGATAAAATTTATCTTATCTGTGGATTAGAGCAGCCAGTTCCTAATCTAATTAGGAAGTTTCCAAATCTAAATCTCATTTAGATCTTGGACTCTCTAAGTGGATAGGGTGTGAGCCCAATCCTATCAGCTGATCTTATCTCAGAATTCTTTCCTTAAAGACTAATCAAATTAGCCCAGTTCGAAATGGGCTTAAGGCCCATTTAGGGTTATGTATTCATTTAAACCTTCCAAATTGCTGCCCAGTTGGGCTCCCTTGTATGGCGTGGGACCCAAACATTGATCTACTCATCAGCCACATGGGTTCAGCCCAGCCTTTGTTACAAGGCCTGGCCGAATACACTGTTATGGACAGTGCACCCCCTGAAACCCATCAGATGGGCTCTATGGGCCCAACACTTACCCTAAGTGGTCCCTGGGCCATGCCACCTTGTAACACCGAGGGACTGTGGGCAGATGCAAGATTAGCCCATCAGGTATTATCCTCAATGGCCTTACACTTAACCTCTTAGCCCATAATGATCATACACTGCTCGACAAGAGAGGACCTCTCCGTCGGCTGCAAGGAATAGTGTTGCACACTCTCAAGTATGGATTCGGGAATTAAAACCTTTTGCAAACATTTCAAAACCATAATATATATATACTTTTTATCTCATATAAAATATATTTTGCAAAACAAATTTCAACGATTGAAATCGGCTGCCGGCAGTCTTGGTTTCCATCAGTGAGAGTGCAACCCCGATCATTACCTTTGTCCGACAAAGGGGCTGATCCTGTCACTATGATCACCCACTCAGATGAATTCTCAGACTGTCCCAACATAACCAGGTTTTGACCCCTGCTAAGGATCTCACTGATTGGTACAAGGTGGCTTGGCCTAAGGACCACTTAGGGTAAGTGTTGGGCCCATAGAGCCCATGTGATGGGTTTCTGGGGGTGCACTATCCATAACGATGTATTCGGCCAGGCCTTGTAACAAAGGCTGGGCTGAACCCATGTGGCTGATGTGTAGAACAAAGTTTGGGTCCCACGCCATACATGGAAGCCCAACTAGGCAGTAGTTTGGAAGGCTAAGTGAGCACATAACCTTATTGGGCCTAAAGCCCATTTTGAACTAGGTTGATTTGATTAGTTAGATGAAGGGCGAATTCTGAGATTAGTTTAGCATATAGTATTGGGTTTAACCCTATCCACACAAAGAGTCCTGGTTTGAATGTAATTCAGATCTAGAAACCTCCAAAAATGATTAGGAGGGGGCTGATCTAATTTGCAGATAAGATAAGGGTTCATCCGTATCACTTAAAGGGAATTCTGATCCTAATATGATTTGGTTCAGAAACTCCTAATGGGATTAGGAGCTAATCCCTTTAAGCTTATAAAAGGAGGAGGGGGTGGAAGCCTTTAAAGATATTCATATTCACATCCTCTTCAAAGCTGAAATCATAAAAGAGAGAATTCAGCATCACTGCGCAAAATCTCTCTTGCCGCCTCCTTCCTGCCACCGCCATATCTGCCAGTTCGATCTCCTCTTGTTAGTAGGAGTGATCAAGATTGGATCTTGATATCAGTCCTTTGTATGGCATGGGATCCTAAGGTTATATATTCATTTAACCTTCCAAACTGCTGCCCAGTTGGGCTTCCTTGTATGGCGTGGGTGAAGGGATAGGAAATCCATCAGATGGATGCCCAAAAATTGCGGAATAATGGAGGCGAATTTCAAAAGTTTTTCTCTCCCTTCAACTCAGAATCGAATTCCCCATTTAGAAAATCATATTTTCAAGAATCATTCTTTAACCATAAACTGAACCAGATCTGAACCAAAAGGAGTAGGGAAAGATAATACCTGATACAGAGAAAAGTATCTCTCAATGGAGGTGTTCACGCCCAAGGAAGGATCCAAAATCTACTCCCACTAAAGATGGCGTAGTGCAGGGTGGAGCAGAATCAGTAGTGTTCTTCCAAAAGAACTTGATCCTTCTCAAAAATCACCTGAATGGCTTGTGAATACAACTCCCACCAATCTTTTCTCCAAAAGATTGGAATCAAAATCCAATCTTGATTTCTCCCAAGAACTAGAGATCGAACTGCTATAGCCGGTGACTGCAGGAAGGAGGCGGCAAAAGAGTATTTGCAGGGTGCAGATCCTTTCTTCTGCGATTTCAGCTCTGAAGACAAGACTATGTTTTGCTTGCTTGTGATTTTCTGAAGGCTGCTGCCCCCTCTTCCTTTTATAGACTTAAAGGGATCAGCTCCTAATCCCATTAGGAGTTGCTAACCCAAATCATATATGGATTAGAAGTCCCTTTAAGATAAGGGATAACCCATATCTTATCTGTAGATTAGATCAGCCATCTCCTAATCTAATTAGGAAGTTTGCAAATCCAAATCTTATTTAGATCTTGGACTCTCTAAGTGGATAGGGTGTGGGCCCAATCCTATCAGCTGATCCATCTCAGAATTTGCCCCTTAAGTGACTAATCAAATTAGCCTAGTTCGAAATGGGCTTAAGGCCCATTTAAGGTTATGTATTCATTTAGCCTTCCAAACTGCTGCCCAGTTGGGCTTCCTTGTATGGCATGGGACCCGAACATTGATCTACACATCAGTCACATGTGTTCAGCCCAACCTTTGTTACAAGGCCTGGCCAAATACACTGTTATGGACAGCGCACCCTCTGAAACCCATCAGATTGGCTCTATGGGCCCAACACTTACCCTAAATGGTCCTTGGGCCAAGCCACCTTTTAACACCCAGGGACTGTGGGCAGATGCAAGATTAGCCCATCAGGTATTATCCTCAATGGTCTTACACTTAACCTCTCAACCCATAATGATCATACACTACCCGACAAGAGAGGACCTCTCCCTCAGATGCAAGGAACAGTGTTGCACTTTCTCAAGTATGGATCCCGACAATTAAAACCTTTTGCAAATCATTTCAAAAGCATAATTTATATACTTTCATATCTCATATAAAATATATTTTGCAAAACAAATCTCAACGATTGAAATCGGCTACCGGTAGTCTTGGTTTCCATCAGTGAGAGTGCATCCCCGATCATTACCTTTGTCTGACAAAGGGGCTGATCCTGTCACTATGATCACCCACTCAAATGAATTCCCAGACTGTCCCAACATACCCAGGTTTTGACCCCCGCTAAGGATCTCACTGATTGGTACATCAAAGACAGCCCAATCCGACACCTAGTGTAGTATCATAATCAAGTCTAGGGTTCGGGTGTAACTTTTCAGTTTTGCCCATCAATCTCCAAGGTCCAGGGCAGTACTGGAAATCTGGTCCAGTTCAAAGATTCAATTAATCCTACACTATATGTGCCTAGGGTCTCACCCCGGTAGCTGAGACAAGCCACCCCAACCGACTTGGTGGCACTAGAGTGTCAGCCTTGTCAGGATAGGTCTCCCCAGACCGACCCACTGGCTATGAACATTCTAAACTAACACAAGTCTCATTAAGTGTCTAGTTTAAGGGTATTACATAGAAACATACCAAGGGAACATGAATCAAGTATGCACTTTTATTCATTTACAGTAAACTCATAAAGTACATCATTTTGATTGAAACTAAGGGCATACAATACTGTCTAACAGTGGGACCCTAACATTGATCTACACATCAGCCACATGGGTTCGGCCCAACCTTTGTTACAAGGCTTGGCCGAATATGAAAGAATGGTAGGATCCATCTAGTGGACGCCATGAAGGGTGTGGAATGGGTGGGCGAATTTAAAAAATTTCCTACCTTATCCCAACTGTGAATCATATTCCCTAAATTTAGAATACAATATTCAAAGATTCTACTTGAACCATAACCGAACCAGATCTGAACCAAAAGAGAAAGGGAGGATTATACCTGATCTGGAGAAACAGTATCTCCCAAAGTTGGTTTTCACATCCAAAGAAGACAACAAGATCCGCTCCTACTGAAAATGACACAGCCATGGATGGAACGGAACCAGCAGGGTGCGTCCTACACATTGGATCTTTCACAAGAACCCACTAGAAACTGTAAACACCGAATCCTTTTTAGTCTTTTGGGCAAGACTGATGTCGAGAACTAATTTCTTGATTTCTTTCTTTTGCAAAGATCAAATCTTGCAAGAGGGGATGGTGGCGGCTAGAGGAGAACTCCTGGGACAGAGATGGCTGAACAACTTTTCTTCTCTGTGGAGTTTTGTGAGATCTAATCTCTGTACGCAGAAGGCTTTCTTCCTTACTGTAAAACCCTTGGTTCAAAATCTGATATTTTTGAATTCGTTTTCTCCTCCTTTTTTCATAATTAAGAAAACCTCCTAATTAGGAGTTATCCCAATCTAAATCAATATTTGGATAGGGGATTATCTTAATCCTATCTGCAGATTAAGTTAATTTACTCCTGATCTTATCAAGAGGTTACTAGATTCAAATCTGATTTGAATTTGGTCTCCTAGAGTGGATAAGGTTAAAAGCCCAATCCTTTTACTAACATTAATCTCAGATTTGCCCCATAGATGGGTGATCATATCAGCCCAGCTTGTAATGGGCTTTTGGCCAATTAAGTGTTCAGTGTTTGACTAGTTTCCAATCTATTGCCTAGTTGGGGTTCTTTGTATGGCATGGGACCCAAGCATTGATCTACACACTAGCCACATGGGTTCAGTCCAGCCTTTATTACAAGGCCCATCCAAATTCACTGAAAAGCTCAGTGACCCCTTGAGCCCATCACCCCATCACATGGACCCTATGGGCCCAAGACTTACATTAAGTGGTCCCTAGGCCAAGCCATCTTATAAAAACTTAGGGACTGTGGGGAGGTGCAAGATTAGCCCATCAGGTATTACCCTAAATGGTCTTACACTCAACCTTTCAGCCCTTAATGATCAAGCACTGCCCGACAATAGAGGACTGCTCCCTCAACTGCAAGGAACAGTGCCGCATGCTCTAATCACATGGATCATGGGAATTAAAACTTTTGCAAATTTTTTGAAACCGTATATATACATACATTTCTATATATAAATTTTGCAAAACAAAATTCCAACAATTGAAATCAACTGCTGGCAGTTTGGTTTCCATCGGAGAGAGTGCATTCCCAATCATTACCATTGTCTGACAAAGGGGCTGATCCTGTCACTATGATCACTCACTCAAATGCATTCTTAGACTGCCCCAACATGTCCTGGTTTTGACCCCCGCTAAGTATCTCACTGGTTGACATATCGAAGATAGCTCGATCTGACGCCTAGTGAAGTGTCATAATCGAGTCTTGGGGTCAGGTGTAACTTTCTAATTTTGCCCATCTATCTCCAAGGTCCAAAGCAATACTAGAAATCTGGTCTAGTTCAAAGATTCAAGTAATCCCATACTACATGTGCCTTGGGTCTTACCCTGGTGGCCGAGACAAACCATCCCAACACTTAGTGGCACACCAGTATCAGCCTTGGCGGGATAAATCTCCCTAGACTTATCCAATGGCTGTGAACATTTAAAACTAACACGAGTCTCTATAAGTGTCCAGTTTTAGGGTCTTACACAGAAATATACCAAACAACATGAATCAAATATGCACTTTATTTATTTACACTAAATGTCAAAAGTACATCAAATTGGATTGAAGCTAAGGGCATACAAAACTGTCTAACAGCTCCCACTAGCACTTAGGTCCAATCCGGTACAAGCTAGAGTCCCATACTTTCCACGTGTTTCTCAAACACTTTCTGTGTCAGTGGCTTAGTCAATGGGTCTGCCACATTACCCACTGATGCTTCCTTCTGAATTAGGACATCCCCTCTACCAACGATCTCCCTCCGTACATGGTACTTCCTCTCGATGTGCTTTGACTTCGAGTGAGCCGGAGGCTCTTTAGCCTAGGCAATCGCTCCATTGTTGTCACACAACAACGAGATGGGTGATGTGCTGGATAGAATCACTCCCAATTCATGTATGAATTTCTTCATCCACACGGCTTCCTTGGCAGCTTCACTTGCGGCAATGTACTCGGCCTCAGTTGTGGAGTCTACAGTGGACCCCTGTTTGCTGCTTTTTCAGCAAACAGCACATGATCCTATCGTGAAAACATACCTAGATGTAGACTTTCTATCATCTGGATCTGACTGGAAATCGGCATTGGTATATCCTAGAACTTGTAGTGAACTACCATCGAATACCAGACAAAACTCTTTTGTCCTTCGAAGGTATTTAAGTATGTTCTTCATAGCAGTCCAATGCTCCTACCCTTGGCTGGCTTGGAATCTGCTTACCACACTCACTGCCTGAGCTATGTCTGGGCGAGTGCACAGCATGGCGTACATGATGCTCCCTACAGCTGAGGCATAGGGAACGTCTCTAATGCCCTCAATCTCCTCAGAAGTCTTGGGAGACATCTTGTTGGAGAGAGTGACTCCATGCCTGATAGGAACATTTCCTTTCTTTGAGTTCTCCGTGCTGTATCTTTTGACAATTTTGTCAATGTAAGTAGCCTGGGATAATCCAATTATCTGCTTTGATCTATCTCTATAGAGTCGAAGACCCAGTATATATGAAGTTTCTCCAGGATCTTTCATGGAGAACTATTGTGATAGCCATACCTTGACCAAAGTCAACATTCCTACATCATTCCCAATGAGTAGGATATCGTCCACGTACAACACCAAAAGGGTGATCTTATCCCCACTGGATTTCCTGAAAACACAGGTGATGAGACCAAAACGAACCCTAATTTTATCCCCTAATATTCATTCTTTTACATTTATTTAGCACTTAAATGGACTCATTACTCTTGTATTTCGATTTAGGGCAATAAAGAAGGCAATTGGAATCTGGGCCTAACTCTCAATTCCGGACACCGAATTGGACAATTCAAAAAGAATTAGAAAGATGAAAGGAAGGCCCACAACTTTTATGTTTTGAATTTTGACAGATTCGGCCCGCATCGAGTACGAAAACGAGCCCAATGTTGGAGCAAGTTCGCAGCCAGGCTCATTTCACAACTTAAACCCAACTCGCAGAAGTACCTTGAAGCAGCCCAACTCAAATTCAAGAGTTAAGAATCCGAATTTCGAATGTAATCTCCAAGGAGAGAGTTTTATCAGATCTAAAGTCTTGAATGTAATCCTAGAGAGATAAAAAGATTGAGATTAGAGCATTAGATAAGAGATAGGATAGGATTAGTTCAAGATAAGATCAAAACTCCCTAAGGATAAGATGATCTCCTAGAAGGAGTTGGAAAACAGCGCTCTCCTTTGGCTATATAAAGAGGGGGGCGAACCAGCTCTAGAAATCACTCAATCATCCAGCAATCAAGTATCAAGCAACTCAAGAAGATCAGTTCGGCCATGGAGAATCAAAGCATGGAGATTGCGCAGATCATGAGCAGCTAAGCTTCTTTTTCTAGTTCAAGGGGGGAGGTTCATTTATGCCATTGTGAGGTTCTGTAGTTACTTTATTTTCTTTCTTTTTAATTCAAGTATTCATTGGTTCTTGTGCACATTTTTATTGGATGTTAATGTTAATTAGTCTGACAAACTGAATTAATGTTGATTTTCCTACTGCTATCCATGATTTCGGTGATCCGTAATTGTCACGAATAATGGTACAAGTAGCAATTAGGTTGATATCTTTTTGGGTCAATTGTTCGTGACAGCCTTTGACCAATGTTTTAACATGGTTCAACCTAAAAGAATCGATGGAACAAAATTCAGTAGTTGCAGCTATCTCAATTATTGTTATTTTGGTTTAACTGTTTTCACAAATCTTAATGCTATCATTGTTTAACATGGAACGCTATCGTACCCAGTTGAGTGGTGATAAGTGTTGATTGAATGCTGGGTTTGGTCAACTGAATTAGGAAAATACAAGGTTTATTATGGCTATCCTAATAAATCTAAGGTTAAATGCCTGAATTGCAAGAATGCTGAAGTGTACCTAGGATCGATGGTCAATCGATTCAACCTGAACCCTTGAACCAGAATTCGGTAAGACTGATTTTTCTCTTAGTTTGTTATTCTTTTAATTTTAGTTATTTAATTTTCCCACACAATTACTTTATCTATTCGGCTAAGAGATTACTGATTTGATCCCTGTGGGATTTGACCTAGAACCACTTTTACTGCAAATATTTTATTGTGGGACTTGTAATAATTTTGAGGGCTTCGACAAACCCGTCAACAGGGCTCAGCCGGATTCTGCCCAAGTCAAACATTTTGATAGTGGAATCAAAACGGATGTTCCATGTCCTAGAAGCCTGCTTAAGTCCATATATGTTAGACAGTCTTGTATGCCCTTAGCTTCAATCGGATTTGATGTACTTTTATTATTTAGTGGAAATAAATTAAAGTGCATGTTTGATTCATGTTGTTTGGTATAATTCTGTGTAAAACCCTAAAACTGGACACTTATAGAAACTTGTGTTAGTTTTAAATGTTCAAAGCCATTGGATAAGTCTGGGGAGATTTATCCTGCCAAGGCTGATACCGATGTGCCACCAAGTGTTGGGATGGCTTGTTTCGGCCATCGGGGTAAGACCCAAGGCACATGCAGTATGGGATTGCTTCAACCCTTGAACCAGACCAGATTTCCAGTATTGCCCTAGACGTTGGAGATAGATGGGCAAAACTGGAAAGTTACACCTGACCCCTAGACTCGATTATGACACATCACTTGGTGTCGGATCGGGCTATCTTTGATGTGTCAATCAGTGAGATCCTTAGTGGGGGTCAAAACCTGAACATGTTGGGGCAGTCTGAGAATTCATCTGAGTGAGTGGTCATTGTGATAGGATCAGCCCCTTTGTCGAACAATGATAATGATCGGTAATGCACTCTCTCTGATGGAAACCAAACTACCGGCAGTTGATTTCAATTGTTGGAATTTTGTTTTTGCAAAATTAATATATATATGTATATGTACAGTTTCAAAAGATTTGCAAAAGGTTTTAATTCCCGGGATCCATGTGAGTAGAGAGTGCGGCACATTTCCTTGTAGCCGAGGGAGAGGTCTTCTCTTGTCGGGCAGTGCTTGATCATTAAGGGTTGAGAGTTAAGTGTAAGACCACTTAGGATAATACCTGATGGGCTAATCTTGCACCTGCCCACAGTCCTTGGGATTTGATAAGATGGCTTGGCCCAGGGACCACTTAATGTAATTGTTGGGCCCATAGGGTCCATGTGATGGGCTCAAGGGGATCATTGAGTCTTTCAATGAATTCGGCTGGGCCTTGTAATAAAGGCTGGGCCGAACCCATGTGGCTGGTGTGTAGATCAATGCTTGGGTCCGATGCCATACAAAGAAGCTCAACTGGGCAGCAGATTGGAAACTGGTTGAACACTGAACACTTAATGGGCCAAAAGCCCATTTCAAACTGGGCTGATATGATCACCTGTTCATGGGGCGAATCTGAGATTAATGTTAGTAAAAGGATTGGGTCTTTAACCTTATCCATCTAAGAGACCAAATTCAAATTAGATTAGAATCTGGTAACCTCCTGATAAGATCAGGAGTTAACTAACTTAATCTACTTATAGGATTAAGATTAACCCCTATTCAAATACTGATTTGGATTGGGATAACTCCCAAAATATTGGGAGGTTTCTTAATCAAGAAGAAAGAGGAGAAAACCCTAGCAGAAATATCAGATTTCGAATTAGGGGTTTAGAGTAAGGAAGAAACACATCCTGCGAATTGAGATCAGATCTCTAACAGACTCCAAAGAGAAGAGAAAGTTCTGCCCTCTTTGTCCCTGGACTTCTCCTCCTTCAGCCGCCGCCACTCCCTGTTGGAAGATTGGATCTTTGCAGTAACAGGAAGTCAAGAAATTAGTTCTTGACAACAGTCTTGCAAGAAAGACAAAAGGATTCGGTGTTCAAGGTTTCCAGAGGGTTCTTGTGAAGAATCCAGTGTGTAGAACGCACCCTGTTGGTTTCGTTCCATCCACAGCTATGTCATCTTCAGCAGGAGCGGATCTTGGTTTCTTCTTTGGGCGTGAACACCAACTTTGGGAGATATTGTTTCTCCGGATCAAGTATAATCATTCTTGTTTCCTTTTGGTTCAGATCTGGTTTGATTATGGTTCAAGTAGAATCCTTGAATAATGTATTCTAAATTTAGGGAATATGATTCCCAGTTGGAAGAAGGTAGGAAAATTTTTGAAATCCGCCCACCCATTCCGCACCTTTCTTGGTGTCCATTAGATGGATTCTACCATTCTTTCGTTAAGTCCATATATGGATCTATTAAGTTTACATACCATGTATTCCTGACCAGCAGCAATGAAGCCTTGCGGCTGCTACATGTAGTTATCTTCATTAAGATCTCCATTTAGGAACGCGGTTTTGACATCCATCTGCCAAATCTCGTAGTCATGGTATGCTGCTACAGCTAGCAGGATCCTAATGGATTTGAGTATGGTCACAGGCGAAAAACTTTCCTCATCATCGATACCTTCTTTCTGAGTGTACCCTTTCACCACCAAAAGAGCTTTGTAGGTCTCAATCCTGCCATCGAGGCCCTTCTTCCTCTTGTAGTGAATGAATGGTAGGATCTATCTTATGGATGCCATGAAGGGTGCGGAATGGGTGGGCGAATTTCAAAAATTTTCCTACCTTCTCCCAACTGGGAATCATATTCCCTAAATTTAGAATACAATATTCAAGGATTCTACTTGAACCATAATCGAACCAGATTTGAACCAAAAGCGAAAGGGAGGAATATACCTGATCCAGAGAAGCAATATCTCCAAAGTTGGTGTTCATGCCCAAAGAAGAAACCAAGATCCGCTCTTGGTGAAAATGACACAACTGTGGATGGAATGGAACCAGCAGGGTGTGTCCTGAACACTGGATAGTTTGCAAGAATCCTCTGGAAATTCTGAACACCGAATCTTTTTTTAGTCTTTCCTGCAAGACTGATGTCAAGAACTGATTTCTTGACTTCCTATTGCTGCAAAGATCCAATGTTGCAAGAGGGAATGGCAGCGGCTGGAGGAGAACTCCAGGCACGAAGAGGGCTGAACTATTTCTCTTCTCTCTGGAGTCTGTGTGTCATCAAATCTCAATTCGTAGGAGGTATATCTTGCATACCAACCCTGGTTCAAAATCTGATATATCTCTTAGGGTTTCTCCTCTTTCTTCTTGATTAAGAAACCTCCTAATTGGGAGTTATCCCAATCCAAATCAGTATTTGGATAGGGGATAATCTTAATCCTATCTACAGATTAAGTTAGCTCACTCCTGATCTTATCAGGAGGTTACCAGATTCAAATCTAATTTGATTTTGGTCTCCTAGAGTGGATAAGGTTAAAGGCCCAATCCTTTTACTAACATTAATTTCAGATTCACCCCATGAATATGTGATCATATCAGCCCAGTTCGAAATGGGCTTTTGGCCCATTAAGTGTTCAGTGTTTAACTAGTTTCCAATCTACTGCCCAGTTGGGCTTCTTTGTATGGTGTGGGACTCAAATATTGATCTACACACCAGCCACATGGGTTCGGCCCAACCGTTATTACAAGGCCCAGCCGAATTCACTGAAAAACTCAGTGACCCCCTTGAGCCCATCACATGGACCCTATGGGCCCAACACTTACATTAAGTGGTCCCTGGGCCAAGCCATCTTATAAAAACCCAGGGACTGTAGGGAGGTGCAAGATTAGCCCATCAGGTATTATCCTAAATGGTCTTACACTTAACCTCTCAGCCCTTAATGATCAACCACTGCCCGACAAGAGAAGACCTCTCCCTCGGCTACAAGGAACAGTGCCGCACTCTCTACTCACATGGATCCCAGGAATAAAAACCTTTTGCAAATCTTTTGAAACCGTACAAATACATATATATATATATAAATATTAATTTTGCAAAACAAAATTCCAACGATTGAAATCAACTACCGGCAGTTTGGTTTTCCATCAGAGAGAGTGCATTCCTGATCATTACCATTGTTCGACAAAGGGGCTGATCCTATCACTATGATCACTCACTCAGATGAATTCTCAGACTACCCCAAAATGTCCAGGTTTTGACCCCCACTAAGGATCTCACTGATTGACATATCAAAGACAGCCCAATCCGACACCTAGTGATGTGTCATAATCGAGTCTAGGGGTCATGTGTAATTTTCCAGTTTTGCCCATCTGTCTCCAAGGTCTAGGGCAATACTAGAAATCTGGTCTGGTTCAAGGGTTCAAGCAATCCCATACTACATGTGCCTTGGGTCTTACCCTGATGGCCAAAACAAGCCATCCCAACACTTAGTGGCACATCAATATTAGCCTTGGCAGGATAAATCTCCCCAGACTTATCCAATGGCTATGAACATTTAAAACTAACACAAGTTTCTATAAGTGTCCAGCTTTAGGGTCTTACAAAGAATTATACCAAACAACATGAATCAAACATGTACTTTATTTATTTACACTAAATGTCAAAAGTACATCGAAATGGATTGAAGCTAAGGGCATACAAAAGTGTCTAACAGCTCCCACTTGCACTTAGGTCCAATTTGGTACAATCTGGAGTACCATACTTTCCACGTGTTTCTCAAACACCTTCTGTGTCAGTGGCTTAGCCAATGGGTCTGCCACATTGTACGCTGTTGCTACCTTCTGAATTAGGAGGTCCCCTCTACCAACGATCTCCCGCTATACATGGTACTTCCTCTTGATGTGCTTTGACTTCGAGTGAGCCTGAGGCTCTTTAGCCTGGGTGATCGCTCCATTGTTGTCACACAACAACGGGATGGGTGATGTGCTGGACGGAATCACTCCCAATTCGTGTATGAATTTCTTCATCCACACGACTTCCTTGGCAGCATCACTTGCGGCAATGTACTTAGCCTCGGTCGTGGAGTCTACAGTGGACCCCTATTTGTTACTTTTCCCGCAAACAGCACATGATCCTATCGTGAAAACATACCCAGATGTAGACTTTCTATCATCTAGATCCGACTAGTAATCGTCATCGGTATACCCTAGAACTTGTAGTGAACCACCGTCGAATACCAGACAAAACTCTTTGGTCCTTCGAAGGTATTTAAGTATGTTCTTCACAGCAGTCCAATGCTCCCGGCCTGGGTTGGCCTAGAATTTGCTTACCACAGTCACCGCCTGAGCTATGTCCAGGCGAGTGCACAGCATGGCATACATGATGCTCCCTACGGCTGAGGCATAGGGAATGTCTCTCATGCCCTCAATCTCCTCAGAAGTCTTAGGAGACATGTTCTTGGAGAGAGTGACTCCATGTCTGAAAGAATCATTTCCTTTCTTGGAGTTCTCCATGCTGTACCTTTTGACAATTTTGTCAATGTAAGCAGTCTGGGATAATCCAATCATTTTCTTTGATCTATCTCTATAGAGTCGAAGACCCAATATGTATGAAGGTTCTCCAAGATCTTTCCTGGAGAACAGCTATGATAACCATACCTTGACTGAAGTCAACATTCCTACATCATTCCCAATGAGTAAGATATCGTCCATGTACAACACCAAAAGGGTGATCTTATCCCCACTGGATTTCCTATAAACACAGGACTCATCTGGATTCTGCACAAAGTCAAACATTTTGATAGCAAAATCGAAATGGATGTTCCAAGTCCTAGAAGCTTGCTTAAGTCCATATATGGATCTATTAAGTTTACATACCATGTGTTCCTAACCCCCAGCTATGAAGCCTTGCGGCTACTGCATGTAGATATCTTCACTGAGATCTCCATTCAGGAATGTGGTTTTGACATCCATTGGCCAAATCTCGTAGTTATGGTATGCTACTACAGCTAGCAAGATCCTAATGGATTAAGCATGGCCACGGGCAAAAAGGTTTCCTCATAATTGATGCCTTCTTTCTGAGTATACCCTTTCACCACCAAACGAGCTTTGTACGTCTCAATCCTACCATTGGGTCCTTCTTCCTCTTGTAGATCCATTTGCAACCAATTGCTTTTACCCTGGTGGGCGGATCTACTAGAGTCCAGACTCCATTGGTCTCCATCGAGTCCATCTTAGCTCTCATGGCCTCTACCCACTTCTGAGAATCTATGTCTAACATAGCTTCTGCGTAAGTCACGGGATCCTCTTCACTAGTCAAGTCTTCCACCAGGTAACTATCCTAGTCATAACCATATCGGACTGGTGGTCTGGATACCCGGGTGGACCTTCTAGGTTGGTCACTACCTGAAACTTGTGGGACATCTCCCGTTGCTCCTGAGCTCTCATCATCAAGAACTATTACCTGACGCTGAGTGTTTAGTTTGTATTTGGATTCTAAGAATTGGGCGTTTTGACTACAGAACACTTTCTGCTCACTTGGGTCATAGAATAGATAATTCACTGAATCCTTTGGGTAAACTATAAATAGGCAACGATTGGTTTTGGATTCCAACTTGTCTGCACTTGTTCTATTAACGTGTGCAGGACAACCCCAAATCTTCAAGTGCCTCACACTTGGCTTCCTTCCAGTCCATAGTTCATATGGAGTTTTCAGAACTAATTTGGTTGGAACCCGATTCAGCACGTAGATAGCAGTCTCTAATGCATATCCCCAAAAGGATGTGGGTAATTCTGAGTGTACGAGAAGTGACTGGACCATGTCCTTTCAGTCTGAATTCTTTGAACTTTTCAAAGGATTCAGACTTGTGTCTCATTAGGTACACGTAACCATATCGTGAAAAATCATCTATAAAGGTGATGAAATACACATGTTGATTCCGTGTCCTAACACTCAGGGGACCACATACATCAGTTTGTATTAGGTCAAGTGTGCCTTCAGATCTTTCTGGCTTACCCTCAAATGGCCACTTAGTGGTGGGTGCCAAACCCAACCAAAGATATATATTCTTGCTCAAGGTTAATATTTTGTACATAGTGATGAGCAATGTCGTTCTCCACAGGGATTGGGTGGATTTATTTCTGAGTAGATGGATTAAGGGGGGATGTAAAGCTAATGAAAATAAGAAAATAGCAGAAAATAATAGAAACCAAAGATTAAATTGATGGGAGATGGTTTCCGATTGAAGGGACAAATTCAGCTTTGATTCGTAGCATTGATCTTTGATGCAAAGATAGATTCATATGTTTATGAATAAATTGGTTATAGCTAGTAACAAGCTCTAACAGCCAGCCTCTACTCTTATTATTAGACAACCAAAACAAGCTCTTTGATTGCTTCCCTTATTAATAGGCAGTCCTAAACAAGCTCTTAGGATTTAACCTATTAATAGCATTAAGAGGGGAGAGACCCAATTCTGGTCAGCGATCTCACAAGCTCGGATCGTTTAAACCAGATTATATATTTTCCTAACATAGATCGAAAACTTTTTTGCAATCAATTTATGTTATTTGCCACCATGATCGAACCTACCAATCATATACAAAACTGGAGGTTCAATCGGCCATAGATTATTTCCATTGAATCAACAAGGGGCCCTTCTTGCTTAATCAACAAAAATAATCCTCACAGTTAATTAGCAGAAAACATATGAATATCCATAAACAATGAACTAAAATAAAAAAATCAATTAGATCTCACAATATTATAGAATCAAGGCTTCCCTAACCCTTCAACCAGAAATAAAAACTTACAGACACTTCATGATGAAAACGCAGCTTCTAGATGAGAAAGGGGGGCGACCTCTTGCTTCTTCCTCCTTGGTTGATGATTTCCCTCTCTGAAGACTGAAGTTCTCCTGGAGGAATTGATGCCTTGGGTACTGGTCCACCCCCCCTTTATATAGATTTGGGGAGAGGGCTGCTCTCCAACTCCCTTAAGGTGATTATCCTCAAATTGGAAAGTCCTAGTCTAATTTGAACTTATCCTATCTAACTCTTATCTCTTATCTTTATAGGATTACAATTTGAGAATTTAAATCTGGTAAAACTCTTTTATTGAGATTACATTCAACTTCTATTCTAATGGGACTCTTGGATCTTGAATTCGAACTGGGCTTCTTTAACAATTCGGGCTTGCTTCAAGACTCTGCGAAATGGGCTTCAGCTTGTGAAATGGGCCTTGCTGCGAAATTGCTCTGATTTTGGGCCCGAATTCGTCTTCGATACTGACCGATTCTGCCAGAACCCAAAACATAAAAGTTATGGGACTTTTCCTTATCTTTCCAGTGCTTCTTGAAATATCTAAATCGGAGTCCGGAATTGAGAGTTAGGCCCATATCACTGATCGGTGCCGAAACTGTACAAAAACATCCGATTAGCCTTGTTTTCTTCCAATCGCCTTCTTGCTTGCCCTGAATCGAAATACAAGAGTAATGAGTCCAATTAGGTACCAATTAAGTGTAAAATACTGAATATTGAGGGATAAACATATGACAAATTTTATTCTTATCAAATTCCCCCACACTTAAACCTTGCCCGTCCTCGGCCAAGTCAAAATTCAAGTAAAAATAGAACAAACTAGCTATCCTACCAATTTTTAAACTCAACTCTCCTTCGTCTTTCTCTACAAATATTCTAGGTTAATTATTTTGAATCGTTAAATCAACACAACCGAGTCATACACGACTCATTCATCAATCAATCCAAATTTTGCTACTGCAAACCAGGTAGTAAATCAGGGAAAACCTTTTTATTTTCTCTCTTTTATTTTATTTTTCTCTCTTGTTAAGAAGCGAGTGCATTTTATGTTCCATCTCACATTTGGATTAGTTGGTCAGTAGGTGCATTTTATGCTCCATCCTACTGTTTGAATTATTAGGTCAATAGGTGCATTTTATGCTCCATCCTACTGTTTGAATTACTAGCTAGTAGGTGCATTTTATACTCCGTCCTACTATCAAATGACTTGGCTGGTAGGTGCATTTTATGCTCCATCCTACCAATTGTAGCAATAGTAAAGTATTTGCCCAGTTTACTTAAACCTGAATTTATGACTAGCTTAAAAGGGAATGGCTTCAGAAAGGTCATGTACTCCTTAATTGTACCTCATTACTAGGTCCACAAGAATTTTCCCAAAATATTGTTTCAACTGATTTCAAAAGAGTTTAGTGTTTTTTTTTTTTGGATGGAAATAAATACTACTTATCAGGTCATATACTCCCCCCCCCCCCCACACACTTAATCTATGCATTGTTGAAATGTAAAGAAAAGGGGAAATAACTAAACTATAGATGCGAAAACAAGAAGAAAAAAAACAAACTTCCCTATCATAAACCGGATCCTCTAACTTTTGTAGTTGCAACTTCCGGTGTCTTCCCCTTTCATCCATCATGGGTGGGTTCAAAGAACCATCCTTTACCAGCCTTGTGATTCAGTCAACACCGATATGGCCAAGTTGGTAATGCTAGAGGCACGTGGGATTTACTATATCATGATTCCTTTTCTTGAGATTTTTGACTGACGTAGTTTCGGTTAGGTTAGTTTCCAAAGAAGGATGTAGAACATAGAGATCATTCTCTAGTTCCCCGCAGGCGATGAATTTGTTATTCCGTTTAACAATAATCGTATTACTAAAATAAACAGTATATCCATCAGCACATAGTTTAAAATAGAAATTAAATTTCTTCTCAAGTTCTATACATAAAGACAATATTTAAGTACAAGGACTCCTTCTCTAAAATCTAATTCTACGGTTCCTATTGCCGCAGCTGCAGCACTTGCAGTCATTTTGAAAAAATAGTGTCACTTCACCTTCACTCAATCTTTTGCTAACTTTGAACCCCTGCAGTGAGTTACACGCATGAGTTGAAGCCCCGGAGTCAACACCAGGACATAGAAGTAACTAACATATTAGTTTTTATGACACAAGTTTTGATGTTACCTTTCTTAGATTCCAGGTAGGCAGGACAGTCTTCTTCCCGTGGCCGGTCTGCTTGTAGAAGTGACAAACATCAGATGCCTTGTTCTTCTTTTGCTTCTTGGGTTTGGCATCTTTCTTCTGGGCCTTCTTTAACTTTCTCTTTTCTTGCCCGATTTGTTATCTTCAGCAAGCATAACAACATGCTCATCCTTCTTTAGTCGATCCTCGGCCCTCTACAACATATTGCTGAGTTCCTGGACACTGACATTCAGCTTATTCATATTGTAGTTCATTGTGAACGCATTGAAAGAAGAGGGCAAAGAATTCAGGATGACATCCATTTGCTGTTAGACAGTCTTGTATGCCCTTACCTTCAATCGGATTTGATGTACTTTTTTTATTTAGTGGAAATAAATTTAAGTGCATGTTTGATTCATGTTATTTGGTATAATTCTGTGTAAGACCCTAAAACTGGACACTTATAGAAACTTGTGTTAGTTTTAAATGTTCACAGCCATTGGATAAGTCTGGGGAGATTTATCCTGCCAAGGTTGATACTGGTGTGCCACCAAGTGTTGGGATGGCTTGTTTCGGCCATCAGGGTAAGACCCAAGGCACATGCAGTATGGGATTGCTTGAACCCTTGAACCGGACCAGATTTCCAGTATTGCCCTAGACCTTGGAGACAGATGAGCAAAACTGGAAAGTTACACCTGACCTCTAGACTCGATTATGACACATCACTAGGTGTCGGATCGGACTGTCTTTGATGTATCAATCCGTGAGTGAGTGGGGCAGTTTGAGAATTCATCTGAGTGAGTGGTCATAGTGACAGGATTAGCCCCTTTGTCGGAAAATGGTAATGATCGGTAATGCACTCTCTCTGATGGAAACCAAACTGCCGGTAGTTGATTTCAATCGTTGGAATTTTGTTTTGCAAAATAAGATATATATATATATATATATATATATATATAGATATGTATATGTATGGTTTCAAAAGATTTGCAGAAGGTTTTAATTCCCGGGATCCATGAGAGTAGAGAGTGCGGCACTGTTCCTTGCAGCCGAGAGAGAGGTCTTCTCTTGTCGGGCAGTTCTTCATCATTAAGGGCTGAGAGGTTAAGTGTAAGACCATTTAGGATAATACCTGATGGGCTAATCTTGCACCTGCCCACAGTCCCTGGGTTTTTATAGGATGGCTTGGCCCAGGGACCACTTAATGTAAGTGTTGGGCCCATAGGGTCCATGTGATGGGCTCAAGGGGGTCACTGAGTCTTTTAGTGAATTCGGCTGGGCCTTGTAATAAAGGCTGGGCCGAACCCATGTGGCTTGTGTGTAGATCAATGCTTGGGTCCGACGCCATACAAAGAAGCCCAATTGGGTAGCAGGTTGGAAACTAGTTAAATACTGAGCACTTAATGGGCCAAAAGCCCATTTCAAACTGGGCTGATATCACCAGTTCATAGGGCTAATCTGAGATTAGTGTTAGTAAAAGGATTGGGTCTTTGACCTTATCCACTCTAAGAGACAAAATTCAAATTAGATTTGAATCTGGTAACCTCCTGATAAGATCAGGAGTTAACTAACTTAATCTACAGATAGGATAACCTCTATCCAAATACTGATTTGGATTGGGATAACTCCCAAAATATTGGGAGGTTTCTTAATCAAGAAAAAGAGGAGAAAACCCTAGCAGAAATATCAGATTTTGAACTATGGGGTTTGAGAAAGCAAGAAACACATTCTGCAATCTGAGATTTGATCTCTCACAGACTCTAGAGAGAAGAGACAATTCTGCCCTCTTCATCCCTGGACTTCTCCTCCTTCAGCCGCCGCCACTACCTGTTGGAAGATTGGATCTTTGCAGCAACAGGAAGTCAAGAAAGCAGTTATTGACAATAGTCTTGCAAGAAAGACACTAGGATTCGGTGTTCAAGGTTTCTAGAGGGCTCTTGTGAAGAATCCAGTGTGTAGGATGCACCCTGCTAGTTCCGTTCCATCCACAACTGTGTCATCTTCAGCAGGAGCAGATCTTGGTCACTTTTTTGGGCATGAACACCAACTTTGGGAGATATTATTTCTCCGGATCAGGTATAATCCTTCCGGTTTCCTTTTGGTTCATATCTGGTTTGTTTATGGTTCAAGTAGGATCCTTGAATAATTTATTTTAAATTTAGGGAATATGATTCACAGTTGGAAGAAGATAGGAAATTTTTTTTTAAATTTGCCCCCATTCCGCACCTTTCTTGGCATCAATTAGATGGATCCTACCATTCTTTCATTTGCATGCCAAGATCTAGCCCGAATCCAAGAGCTTCGAGTTCGTTAATGTATCCCATCATCCGAAGACAATGGTCCTGATCTTTCTGCCCTTTGGACATCTGCGTGGTCATGAACAATTTCAGGACCTTCTGTCATGTAGAATGGTTCTACTCTTCATACATTGTTCTTAGACTGTCCAATATGCCCTTGGCTAGTTCGATCTAATCGAACTGCATCTGTTTTGAGTTTTCTAATGAGGCAATGACAAAGCAGCAGGCTAGGGAGTTCTTATCCTCCCAATCTTGGTAGTCCCTCCTATGGGCCTCAGAAGCCCTATCACCCGTTCGTTCTGAGGCAAGATTTTTCACCACCTTGTCTAACTTTTTGGATGTTAGGACCAGCATAAGATTTCTATACCAGTCGGCATAGTTTGGGCCCTTAAGCTTGTTATCATCTAGAAGCTTTGCAAATTGACCGTTTGTCATTTTCTTATCCAACAGCAAAGACATTAATCCACAACCTTAGTTTGATTCATGTTACCTACATAGAGTGGGAAATCGTCTAGAAGCTTTGCAAATTTACCGTTCCATTCCCATTTGTTCATCTCTGAGATTTCCCTCCTTTCTCAGTGACAGAGACAACAAAATGTCTCTAGAAATGTGGGAAATCTCATAGGGTGCATGAAGCCAACTATTTCAATTGCAAAACCCCACCACCTTTCTGTGACGGATCATATCCACTCATCAAATGAGTGTCCCTTTGGCCTCTGTCAAACAAGATTCAGAGCCATTTTCAGGTAAACCTTTCTGTCTAGTGAGTGCACACCCATCATATTCAGGTTACACCAAGGGACCGTGAGAGAGTTCCCATTTTCTGGTGAAGCCCCTCCCACATCGGTCTATGACGCCCCTATCATCTTATGAAACACTCTAACAGATCCAAATTTAAAATGGATAACCCAATTTTATGGTGCATTTCCACATTACTGATGGACCCATCATTGTGCTAATGACAGAAGGCCTTTAGAGAGTCCATCATATGGATCTCCCTATCACATGCATTCATATTTACTAGAGGGAACAAAATTATGCCCTAGTTCTAATTTAGGTCAAACTAAAGTGGCTCCCACTGACTTTCATAAAGTCAGATTTCTGGTGGGCCTTAATTGGCTAGGGGTTCCGTATGCATCCCTTTTCAGGGTTATGGGGCCCACCAAGCAAAGAGGGATCACCCAATGACCTTTAGGGGACACCATGGCAATGATGTGCATTCAGCCATGGTGTGCGCAAGAGCCACTAACGAGTCAACATGGGCCAAGTGCTTATGGCCCATGGTCGCAGCACATCAAACATCCAAACATCACATGTAAAGGAGGAATTGATCCAATCAATTAACTGCTGTAAAGCCCATCGAATAGCCCATTTAAAAACCCAAAGCATTAACAATTAATGTCTACTAGGTGTATGGGCTGAATTGCAGTTAGTCGTTCGACCCATACAACTTTTCTCACAATAATGGGCTTTTGCAGTTTAAACCCTTTAAAACTGGGCTTTACAGGTGGGTCAAATTAATCCCTGTAATTGAACATCAGATTTGGAACAACAAGTGAGAAATATGGACTGAAAAACAGCCCCCTTCGAACCCCAGATTCGGTCCAAACAGTTTTGGTACAATCTAGTCCGAAATGTCCAAAACTGATTTTCAATTCAAGAATTAATTCATGAAAGATCTGAAATTAATAATCTTGATTTTAAACAAACACAAATCAACTATGGACTGTTCACACCACCTGCAAAACAGAGGTTAATCACTCATGTTACAGTTTCATAAATTGCAAATTGCAGGAAGCGATTTCTCCATCTGCAAATCTCCAATGCCGCCATCTTCTTCCTTCTTCTTTAATCAAGAAAATAAATAACAAAAATCCTATTTCTTCTAATTAATTACATTCTTGATCAAATCCTATACATTCAGTCTAGAAAAAAAATTATTTACAGACCGAATTGAATAAAATAAATGAAAAAGGGTGCACAGACCATCTGCACCAAAACAGAATTGCGATCTCTAGGTTTGAATAGTCCATTAAATCAAAAATAAATAAAGAACAATTCTAAATAAATTTTGGATTTAACAAAAATTAATTTCAGATCAATCGCCCTTAACAAGAAACCATTTCTTGAAAAAAAAAAAAAGCAATCTACGCAAATCATGGCAGAACATCTTTTGTCCATCTGCGCAGGGTCAGATCTGATTTTCTTTTGGTTCAAGATTTGAACCTGGCTCTGATACCACTGAAAGAATGGTAGGACCCATCTAATGGATGCCATGAAGGGTGCGGAATGGGTGGGATAATTTCAAAATTTTTTCTACCTTCTCCCAACTGGGAATCATATTCCCTAAATTTAGAATACAATATTCAAGGATTCTACTTGAACCATAATCGAACCAGATCTGAACCAAAAGCAAAAGGGAGGAATATACCTAATCCGGAGAAGTAGTATCTCCTAAAGTTGGTGTTCACGCCCAAAGAAGAAACCAAGATCCGCTCCTGTTGAAGATGACATAGCTGTGGATGGAACGGAACCAGTAGGGTGTGTCCTACACATTGGATCCTTCGCAAGAATCCTTTGGAAACTCATAACACTGAATCTTTTTTTAGTCTTTCCTGCAAAACTGATGTCAAGAACTGATTTCTTGACTTCCTATTGCTGCAAAGATCCAATCTTGCATGAGGGAATGGCAGCGGCTGGAGGAGAACTCTAGGGACGAAGAGGGCTGAACTATTTCTCTTCTCTCTGGAGTCTGTGTGTCATCAAATCTCAATTCGCAGGAGGTATATCATGCATACCAACCCTGGTTCAAAATCTGATATATCTCTTAGGGTTTCTCCTCTTTCTTCTTGATTAAGAAACCTCCTAATTGGGATTTATCCCAATCCAAATCAATATTTGGATAGGGGATAATCTTAATCCTATCTGTAGATTAAGTTAGCTTACTCCTGATCTTATCAGGAGGTTACCAGATTCAAATCCAATTTGAATTTGGTCTCCTAGAGTGGATAAGGTTAAAAGCCCAATCCTTTTACTAACATTAATCTCAGATTCGCCCCATGAAGAGGTGATCATATCAACCTAGTTCGAAATAGGCTTTTGGCCCATTAAGTGTTTAGTGTTTAACTAGTTTCCAATCTGCTGCCCAGTTGGGCTTCTTTGTATGGCATGGGACCCAAACAATGATCTACACACTAGCCACATGGGTTTGGCCCAGCCTTTATTACGAGACCCATCCGAATTCACTAAAAAACTCAGAGACCCCCTTGAGCTCATCACATGGACCCTATGGGCCCAACACATACATTAAGTGGTCCCTGGGCCAAGCCATCTTATAAAAACCCAGGGACTGTGGGCAGGTGCAAGATTAGCCCATCAGGTATTATCCTAAATGGTCTTGCACTTAATCTCTTAGCCCTTAATGATCAAGCACTACCCGACAAGAGAAGACCTCTCCCTCGGCTGTAAGGAACAGTGTCGCACTCTCTACTCACATTGATCCCAGGAATTAAAGATATATATTAATTTTGCAAAAAAAAATTCCAACGATTGAAATCAACTGTCGGCAGTTTGGTTTCCATCAGAGAGAGTGCACTCCCAATCATTACCATTATCCGACAAAGGGGCAGATCCTGTCACTATGATCATTCACTCAGATGAATTCTCAGACTGTCCCAACATGTCTAGGTTTTGACTGAAAGAATGGTAGGATCCATCTAATGGACGCCATAAAGGTTGCGGAATGGGTGGGCAAATTTCAAAAATTTCCTACCTTCTCCCAACTGGGAATCATATTCCCTAAGTTTAGAATACAATATTCAAGGATCCTACTTGAACCATAATCAAACCAGATCTGTACCAAAAGATAAATGGGAGGAATATACCTGATCCGGAGAAGCAGTATCTCCCAAAGTTGGTGTTAACGCCCAAAAAATGCTCCAAGATCCATTCCTGCTGAAGATGACACAGCTGTGAATGGAACAGAATCAGCAGGGTGCGTCCTACACACTGGATCCTTCACAAGAATCCTCTGGAAGTACTAAACACTGAATCTTTTTCAGTCTTTTTTGCAAGACTGATGTCAAGAACAGATTTCTTGACTTTCTTTTCTACAAAGATCTAATCTTGCAATGGCAGATGGCGGCAGCAGGAGGAGATCTCAAAAAAAAAAAAAAAGGCTGAACTATTTTTTTTTTTTTTTCTGGAGAGTATGAGATCTGATCTCAATTCGCAGGAACCTTTCTTGCGATTTTTCTTGGTTCGTTTTTCTCCTCCTTTCTTCTTGATTAAGAAACCTCCTTATTAGGAGTTATCCCAATCCAAATCAGTATTTGGATAGGGGATAATCTTAATCCTTTCTGCAGATAGAGTTAGCTTACTCCTGATCTTATCAGGAGGTTACCAGATTCAAATCTAATTTGAATTTGGTCTCTAAGAGTGGATAAGGCTAAAGGCCCAATCATTTTACTAACTTTAATCTCAAATTTGCCCCATGGATGGGTGATCTTATCAGCCCACCTCGAAATGGGCTTTTGGCCCATTAAGTGTTCAGTGTCTAATTACTTTCCAATCTGCTGCCCAGTTGGGCTTCTTTGTATGGCATGGGACCCGAGCATTGATCTATACACCAGCCACATGGGTTCGGTCCAGCCTTTAATACTAGGCCCAGCTGAATTCACTGAAAAACTCAATGAACCCCTTGAATCCATCATATGGACCCTATGGGCCCAACACTTACATTAAGTGGTCCCTGGGCCAAGCCATCTTATAAAAATCCAGGGACTGTGGGCAGATGCAAGATTAGCCCATCAGGTATTATCCTCAATGGTCTTACACTTAACCTCTCAGCCCTTAATGATCAAGCACTGCCCGACAAGAGAGAACCTCTCCCTCGGCTACAAGGAACAGTGCCGCACTCTCCTCTCACATGGATCCCGAGAATTAAAACCATTTGCAAACAATTCGAAACCGTACATATATATATAAATATATTAATTTTGCAAAACAAAATTCCAACGATTGAAATCAACTGCCGGCAGTTTGGTTTCCATCAGAGAGAGTGCATTGCCGATCATTACCCTTTGTCTGACAAAGTGGCTGATTCTGTCACTATGATCACCCACTCAGATGAATTCTCAAACTGCCCCATACCCAGGTTTTGATCCCCGCTAAGGATCTCACTGATTGGCATATCAAAGGCAGCCTGATCCAACACCTGGTGAAATGTCATAATCTAGTCTAAGGGTCAGGTGTAACTTTCCAGTTTTGCCCATCTATCTCCAAGGTCCAGGGCAATACTGAAAATCTGGTCCGGTTCAAGGATTCAAGTAATCCCATACTGCATGTGCCTCGGGTCTTACCCTGGTGGCTGAGACAGGCCATCCCAACACTTGGTGGCATATCAGCATCCAACGGCTGTGAACATTTAAAACTAACACGAGTCTCTATAAATGTCCAGTTTTAGGGTTTTACACTGAATTAAACCAAACAATATGAATCAAACATGCACTTTATTTATTTCCACTAAATAACAAAAGTACATCAAATCAGATTGAAGCTAAGGGCATACAAAACTGTCTAACAGCTCCAACTTCCACTTAGGTCCAATCTGGTACAAGCCAGAGTCCCATACTTTCCACGTGTTTCTCAAACACCTTCTGTGTCAGTGGCTTAGTCAATGGGTCTGCCACATTATCCACTGATGCTACCTTCTAAAACAGGACATCCCCTCTACCAACGATCTCCCGCAGTACATGGTACTTTCTCTCGATGTGCTTCGACTTCGAGTGAGCCCGAGGCTCTTTAGCCTGGGCGATCGCTCCATTGTTGTCACACAACAACGGGATGGGAAATGTGCTGGATGGAATCGCTCCCAATTCGTGTATGAACTTCTTCATCCACACGGCTTCCTTCGCAACTTCACTTGCGGCAATGTACTCGGCCTCGGTTGTGGAGTCTGCAGTGGACCCCTGTTTGCTGCTTTTCCAGCAAACAGCACACGATCCTATCCTAAAAACATACCCAGATGTAGACTTTCTATCATCTGGATCCGACTGGAAATCGTCACCGGTATACCCTAGAACTTGCAGTGAACTACCATCGAATACCAGACAAAACTCTTTTGTCCTTCGAAGGTATTTGAGTATTTTCTTCACAGCAGTCCAATGCTCCTGACCTGGGTTTGTGTGGAATCTGCTTACCACACTCACCGCCTGAGCAATGTCAGGGCGAGTGCACAGCATGGCATACATGATGCTCCCTATGGCTGAGGCATAGGGAACGTCTCTCATGTTCTCAATCTCCGCAGAAGTCTTGGGAGACATCTTCTTGGAGAGAGTGACTCCGTGCCTGAAAGGAACGTTTCCTTTCAGTTGTTCCCAAGAATAGTGTCACTTCACCTTCACACAACCTTCTGCTAACTTTGAACCCCTGCAGTGAGTTACACGCATGAGTTGAAGCCCCGGAGTCAACACACCAGGACACAGAAGTAACTAACATGTTAGTTTCTATGACACAAGTTTCGATGTTACCTTTCTTAGATTCCAGGTCGGTAGGACAATTCCTCTTCCAGTGGGCGGTCTGCTTGCAGAAACGACAGACATCAGATGCCTTGTTCTTCTTCTGCTTCTTAGGTTTGGTAGTTTTCTTTTGGGGCTTCTTTGCCTTTCTCTTTTTCTTGCCCGATTTGTTAGTTTCAGCAAACATAACCACAGGCTCATCCTGAAAGAATGGTAGGATCCATCTAATGGACGCCATATAGGTTGCGGAATGGGTGGGCGAATTTCAAAAAAATTTCCTACCTTCTCCCAACTGGGAATCATATTCCCTAAGTTTAGAATACAATATTCAAGGATCCTACTTGAACCATAATCAAACCAAATCTGTACCAAAAGATAAATGGGAGGAATATACCTGATCAGGAGAAGCAGTATCTCCCACAGTTGGTGTTCACGCCCAAAGAATGCTCCAAGATCCGTTCCTGCTAAAGATGACATAGCTGTGAATGGAACAGAACCAGCAGGGTGCGTCCTACACACTAGATCCTTCACAAGAATCCTCTGGAGTACAAAACACTGAATCTTTTTCAGTCTTTCTTGCAAGACTGATGTCAAGAACAGATTTCTTGACTTTCTTTTCTGCAAAGATCTAATCTTGCAATGGCAGATGGCGGCGGCAGGAGGAGATCTCGAAAAACGAAAAAGGTTGAACTACTTTTTCTCTTTTTCTGGAGAATCTAAGATCTGATCTAAATTCGTAGGAACCGTTCTTGCGATTTTTCTTTTTCTTGGTTCAAAATCTCCACCTTTCTTCTTGATCAAGAATCCTCCTTATTAGGAGATATCCCAATCCAAATCAGTATTTGGATAGGGGATAATCTTAATCCTTTCTGCAGATAGAGTTAGCTTACTCCTGATCTTATCAGGAGGTTACCAGATTCAAATCTAATTTGAATTTGGTCTCTAAGAGTGGATAAGGCTAAAGGCCCAATCCTTTTACTAACTTTAATCTCAAATTCGCCCCATGGATGGGTGATCATATCAGCCCACCTCGAAATGGGCTTTTGGCCCATTAAGTGTTCAGTGTCTAATTACTTTCCAATCTACTACCCAGTTGGGCTTCTTTGTATGGCGTGGGACCCGAGCATTGATCTACACACCAGCCACATGGGTTCAGCCCAACCTCTAAAACAAGGCCCAGCCGAATTCACTAAAGAACTCAATGAACCCCTTGAGTCCATTATATGGACCCTATGGGCCCAACACTTACATTAAGTTGTCCCTGGGCCAAGCCATCTTATAAAAACCCATGGACTGTGGGCAGATGCAAGATTAGCCCATCAGGTATTACCCTCAATGGTCTTACACTTAACCTCTCAGCCCTTAATGATCAAGCACTGCCCGACAAGAGAGGACCTCTCCCTCGGCTACAAGGAACAGAACCTCAATCTCCTCTCACATGGATCCCGGGAATTAAAACCATTTGCAAACAATTTGAAACCGTACATATATATATATAAATATATTAATTTTGCAAAACAAAATTCCAACGATTGAAATCAACTGCCGGCAGTTTGGTTTCCATCAGAGAGAGTGCATTCCCGATCATTACCCTTTGTCCAACAAAGTGGCTGATTCTGTCACTATGATCACCCACTCAGATGAATTCTCAAACTGCCCCAACATACCTAGGTTTTGATCCCCACTAAGGATATCACTGATTGGCATATCAAAGGCAGCCTGATCCAACACCTAGTGAAATGTCATAATCGAGTCTAAGGGTCAGGTGTAACTTTCCAGTTTTGCCCATCTATCTCCAAGGTCCAGGGCAATACTGGAAATCTGGTCCGGTTCAAGGATTCAAGTAATCCCATACTGCATGTGCCTCGGGTCTTACCCTGGTGGCTGAGATAGGCCATCCCAACACTTGGTGGCACATCAGGATCAGCCTTGGCAGGATAAATCTCCCCAGACTTATCCAATGGCTGTGAACATTGAAAACTAACACGAGTCTCTATAAATGTCCAGTTTTAGGGTTTTACACTGAATTAAACCAAACAATATGAATCAAACATGCACTTTATTTATGTCCACTAAATAACAAAAGTACATCAAATCAGATTGAAGCTAAGGGCATACAAAACTGTCTAACAGCTCCCACTTGCACTTACGTCCAATCTGGTACAAGCCGTAGTCCCATACTTTCCACGTGTTTCTCAAACACCTTCTGTGTCAGTGGCTTAGTCAATGGGTCTGCCACATTATCCGCTGATGCTACCTTCTGAATCAGGATGTCCCCTCTACCAACGATCTCCCATAGTACATGGTACTTTCTCTCGATGTGCTTCGACTTCGAGTGAGCCCGATGCTCTTTAGCCTGGGTGATCGCTCCATTGTTGTCACACAACAACGGGATGGGAGATGTGCTGGATGGAATCGCTCCCAATTCGTGTATGAACTTCTTCATCCACACGGCTTCCTTGGCAGCTTCACTTGCGGCAATGTACTCGGCCTCAGTTGTGGAGTCTACAGTGGACCCCTGTTTGCTGCTTTTCCAGCAAACAGCACACGATCCTATCGTGAAAACATACCCAGATGTAGACTTTCTATCATCTGGATCCGACTGGAAATCGACATCTGTATACCCTAGAACTTGCAGTGAACTACCATCGAATACCAGACAAAACTCTTTTGTCCTTCGAAGGTATTTGAGTATGTTCTTCACAGCAGTCCAATGCTCCTGCCCTGGGTTTGCCTGGAATCTGCTTACCACACTCACCGCCTGAGCAATGTCAGGGCGAGTGCACAGCATGGCATACATGATGCTCCCTACGGCTGAGGCATAGGGAACGTCTCTCATGCTCTCAATCTCCTCAGAAATCTTGGGAGACATCTTCTTGGAGAGAGTGACACCGTGCCTGAAAGGAACGTTTCCTTTCTTGGAGTTCTCCATGCTGTACATCTTGACAATTTTGTCAATATAAGCAGCCTGGGACAATCCAATTATCCGCTTTGATCAATCTCTATAGAGTCGAAGACCCAGTATGTATGAAGCTTCTCCAAGATCTTTCATGGAGAACTGTGTGATAGCCATACCTTGACTGAAGTCAACATTCATACATCATTCCCAATGAGTAGGATATCGTCCACGTACAACACCAAAAAGGTGATCTTATCCCCACTGGACTTCCTGTAAACACAGGGCTCATCCGGATTCTGCTCAAAGTCAAACGTTTTGACTACAGAATCAAAACGGATGTTCCAACTCCTAGAAGCCTGCTTAAGTCCATAAATGGATCTATTAAGTTTACATACCATGTGTTCCTGACCAGTAGCAATGAAGCCTTGCGGCTGCTGCATGTAGACATCTTCACTAAGATCTCCATTCAGGAACGCGGTTTTGACATCCATTTGCCAAATCTCGTAGTCATGGTACGCTGCTACAGCTAGCAGGATCCTAATGGATTTTAGCATGGCCACGGGCGAAAAGGTTTCCTCATAGTCGATGCCTTCTTTCTGAGTATGCCCTTTCGCCACCATGCGAGCTTTAAAGGTCTCAATCCTGCCATCGGGGCCCTTCTTCCTCTTGTAGATCCATTTGCAACCAATTGCTTTTACCCCGGGGGGCGGATCCACTAGAGTCCAGACTCCATTGGTCTCCATTGAATCCATTTCAGCTCTCATGGCCTCCACCCACTTCTGGGAGTCTATGTCTAACATAGCTTCCACATAAGTCACGGGATCCTCTTCACTAGTCAAGGTTTCCACCAGGTAACTATCCTGGTCATAACCATATCGGACTGGTGGTCTGGATACCCGGGTGGTTCTTCTAGGTTGGTAATTAACTGGAATTTGTGGGACATCTCCCACTGCTCCTGAGCTCTCCTCATCAAGAACTATTTCCTGACGATGGGTGTCCAGGATGTAATCAGATTCTAAGAACTGGGCGTTTCGACTGCAGAACACTTTCTGCTCACTCGGGTCATAGAATAGATAACCCACCGAATCCTTTGGGTAGCCTATAAACAGGCAATGACTGGTTTTAGATTCCAACTTGTCCGCACTTGTTCTTTTAACGTGTGCAGGACAACCCCAAATCTTCAAGTGTCTTACACTTGGCTTCCTTCCGGTCCAAAGTTCATATGGAGTTTTCGGAACTGATTTGGTTGGAACCCGATTCAGCACGTAGATAGCAGTCTCTAATGCGTATCCCCAAAAGGATGTGGGTAATTGTGAGCATACGAGAAGTGACCGGACCATGTCTAACAAGGTCCTATTCCTCCTCTCTGAAATACCGTTGAGTTGAGATGTAGCAGGAGGAGCTAATTGTGACACTATCCCATTGGCCTTTAAGTAGTCCATGAATTCGTTAGAGAGATACTCGCCACCTCGATCTGATCGAAGGGCCTTAATTTCTTTCCCTAACTGTTTCTTGACTTCCTGTCTGAACTCTTTGAACTTTTCAAATGATTCAGACTTATGTCTCATTAGGTACACGTAACCATATCGTGAAAAATCATCTGAAAAGGTGATGAATGACACGTGTTGGTTCCGTGTCCTAACACTCAGGGGACCACATACATCAGTATGTATTAGGTCAAGTGTGCCTTCAGATCTTTCAGGCTTACCGTCAAATGGCCGCTTAGACATCTTACCTTGAAGGCAAGGTTCACAAGTGGGATGATTTTCTACGGTTAGAAAATCCAAAGGACCATCCTTTACCAGCCTTGTGATTCGGTCAATACCGATATGGCCAAGTCGGTAATGCCAGAGGCACGTGGGACTTACTGTATCACGATTCCTTTTCTTGGGATTTTTGACCGACGTAGTTTCGGTTAAGTTAGTTTCCAGAGAAGGATGTAGAACATAGAGACCGTTCTCTAGTTCCCCGCATGCGATGAATTTATTATTCCATTTAACAGTAATCATATTACTAAAATAAACAGTATATCCATCAGCACACATTTTTGAAACAGAAATTAAATTTCTTCTCAAGTTCTGTACGTAAAGACAATCTTTAAGTACAAGCATTCCTTCTTTAAAAACTAATTCTACGGTTCCTATTGCTGCTGCTGCAACACTTGCAGTTGTTCCCAAGAATAGTGTCACTTCACCTTCACTCAAACTTTGAACCCCTGTAGTGAGTTACACGCATGAGTTGAAGCCCCGGAGTCAACACACCAGGACACAGAAGTAACTAACATGTTAGTTTCTATGACACAAGTTTCGATGTTACCTTTCTTAGATTCCAGGTAGGTAGGACAATTCCTCTTCCAGTGGCCGGTCTGCTTGCAGAAGTGACAGACATCAGATGCCTTGTTCTTCTTCTGCTTCTTAGTTTGGTAGTTTTCTTCTGGGGCTTCTTTACCTTTCTCTTTTTCTTGCCCGATTTGTTAGCTTCAGCAAGCATAACCACAGGCTCATCCTTCTTGAGTAGATCCTCGGCTCTCTGCAACATATGTTAGACAGTTTTCTATGCCCTTAGCTTCAATCTGTTTTGATATACTTTTGTTATTTAGTGGATGGCCTGTCTCAGCCACCAAGGTAAGACCCGAGGCACATGCAGTATGGGATTACTTGAATCCTTGAACCGGACCAGATTTCCAGTATTGAACTGGGTATGTTGGGGCAGTTTGAGAATTCATCTGAGTGGATGATCATAGTGACAGAATCAGCCACTTTGTCGGACAAAGGGTAATGATCGGCAATGCACTCTCTCTGATGGAAACCAAACTGCCGGCAGTTGATTTCAATCGTTGGAATTTTGTTTTGCAAAATTAATATATTTATATATGTACGGTTTCGAATTGTTTGCAAATGGTTTTAATTCCCGGGATCCATGTGAGTGGAGAGTGCGGCACTGTTCCTTGCAGCCGAGGGAGAGGTCCTCTCTTGTCGGGCAGTGCTTGATCATTAAGGGATGAGAGGTTAAGTGTAAAACCATTGAGGATAATACCTGATGGGCTAATCTTGCACCTGCCCACAGTCCCTGGGTTTTTATAAGATGGCTTGTTCCAGGGACCACTTAATATAAGTGTTGGGTCCATAGGGTCCATATGATGGACTCAAGGGGTTCATTGAGTTTTTCAGTGAATTCGGCTGGGCCGAACCCATGTGGCTGGAGTGTAGATCAATGCTTGGGTCCCACGCCATACAAAGAAGTCCAACTGGGCAGCAGATTGGAAAGTAATTAGACACTGAACACTTAATGGGCCAGAAGCCCATTTCGAGGTGGGCTGATATGATCACCCATCCTTGGGGCGAATTTGAGATTAAAGTTAGTAAAAGGATTGGGCCTATAGCCTTATCCACTCTTAGAGACCAAATTCAAATTAGATTTGAATCTGGTAACCTCCTGATAAGATTAGGAGTAAGCTAACTCTATCTGCAGAAAGGATTAAGATTATTCCCTATCCAAATACTGATTTGGATTGGGATAACTCCTAATAAGGAGGTTTCTTAATCAAGAAGAAAGGAGGAGATTTAGAACCAAGAAAAAATCGCAAGAAAGGTTCCTGCGAATTCAGATCAGATCTCATACTCTCCAGAAAAAGAGAAAAAGCAGTTCAGCCTTTTTCGTTTTTGGAGATCTCCTCCTGCCGCCGCCATCTGCCATTGCAAGATAAGATCTTTGTAGAAAAGAAAGTCAAGAAATCTGTTTTTGACATCAATCTTGCAAGAAAGACTGAAAAAGATTCAGTGTTTAGTACATCCAGAGGATTCTTGTGAAGGATCGAGTGTGTAGGACGCACCCTGCTGGTTCTGTTCCATTCACAGCTGTGTCATCTTCAGCAAGAATGGATCTTGGAGCATTCTTTGGGCGTGAACACCAACTTTGGGAGATACTGCTTCTCCGGATCAGGTATATTCCTCCCATTTATCTTTTGGTACAGATCTGGTTTGATTATGGTTCAAGTAGGATCCTTGAATATTGTATTCTAAACTTAGGGAATATGATTCCCAGTTGGGAGAAGGTAGGAAATTTTTTGAAATTCGCCCACCCATTCCGCAACATTTATGTCGTCCATTAGATGGATCCTACCATTCTTTCAACATATTGCTGAGTTCCTGGACGCTGACATTCAGCTTATTCATATTGTAGTTCAATGTGAACGCATTGAAGGAAGAGAGCAAAGAATTGAGGATGGCATCCACTTGCGTGCCAAGATCTAGCCCGGATCCAAGAGCTTCAAGTTCGTTAATGTAACCCATCATTCGAAGACAATGGTCATGAACTTTCTGCCCTTTGGTCATCTGTGCGGTCATGAACAATTTCAGGACCTTCTGTCGAGTAGAACGGTTCTGCTCTTCATACATTGTTCTTAGACTATCCAATATGTCCTTGGCTAGTTCGATCTGATCGAACTGCCTCTGTATTGAGTTGTCTATTGAGGCAATGACAAAGCAGCGGGCTAGGGAGTTCTTATCCTCCCACTCTTGGTAGTCCCTCCTACGGGCCTCAGAAGCCCTATCACCCGGACGTTCCGGGGCAGGATTTTTCACTACCTTGTCTAATTTTTCAGAAGTTAGGACCAGCATAAGATTTTTGTACCAGTCGGCATAGTTTGGGCCCTTTAGCTTGTTATCGTCTAGAAGCTTTGCAAATTGACCGTTTGCCATTTTCTGATAAAATAGCAAAATCATTAGTCCACAACCTTAGTTTGATTCATGTTACCTACATAGATATGGCTTTTAATCTATGTTCCATTCCCATTTGTTCATCTCTGAGATTTCCCTCCTTTCTTAGTGACGGAGATGACGAAATGTCTCTGGAAATGTGGGAAATCACATGGGGTACGTGAAGCCAACTGTTTCAGCTGCATAACTCCACCACCTTTCTGTGACGGATCATATCCACTTATCAAATGAGTTTCCCTTTGGCCTCTGTCAGACAAGGTTCAGAGCCGTTTTTAGGTAAACCTTTCTGTCCAGTGAGTGCTTACCCATCATATTCAGGTTACGCCAAGGTACCGTGAGAGAGTTCCCATTTTCTGGTGAAGCCCCTCCCACATCGGTATATGACGCCCCTATCATCTTATGAAACACTCTAATAGATCCAACAGCAAATGGATAGCCCAATTTTATGGTGCGTTTCCTCATTACTGAAGGACCCATCATTGTGCTAATGACGGAAGGCCTTTAGAGAGTCCATCATATGGGTCTCCCTATCACATGCATTCATATTTGCTAGAGGGAACAAAAACGCCCTAGTTTTAATTTAGATCAAACCAGAGTGGCTCCCACTGACTTTCATAAAGTCAGATTTCTGGTGGGCCTTAATCGGCTAGGGGTTCCGTACGAATCCCTTTTCAGGGTTGTGGGGCCCACCAAGCAAAGAGGGGTCATCCAATGACCTTGAAGGACACTATGGCAATGATGTGCATTTAGCCATGGTGTGCGCAAGAGCCACTAACGAGTCTTCATGGGCCAAGTACTTATGGCTCATGGTCGCAGCACATCAAACATCCAAACATCACATGTAAAGGAGGAATTGATCCAATCAATTAACTGCTGTAAAGCCCATTGAACAGCCCATTTAAAATCTAAGTCATTAACAATTAATGACTACTAGGTGTATGGTCTAAATCGCAGATAGCAGTTCGGCCCATACAGCTTATCTCACAGTAATGGGCCTTTTGCAGTTTTAACCCTTCAAAACTGGGCTTTACAGGTGGGCCGAATTAATCCTTGTAATTGAACATCAGATTTGGAACAGCAAGTGTGAGATAAATAGACTGAAAAATAGTCCCTATCGAACCCCAGATTCGGTCCAAACAGTTTTGGTCCAATCTATTCCGTGAGGATCCAAAACTGATTTTCAATTCAAGAATTAATTCATGAAAGATCTGAAATTAATAATCTTGATTTCAAACAATCACAAATCAAACTATGGACTGTTCGCACCACCTGCAAAAGAGAGGTTAATCACAAGGGTTGCAGTTTCACAAACTGCAAATCGCAGAAAGCGATTTCTCCAACAGCAAACCTCCAGCGCCGCCTTCTTCTTCCTTCTTCTTTAATCAAGAAAAAATAACAGAAATCCTATTTCTATTAATTACATTCTTGATCAAATCCTATACATTCAGTCTAAAAATAAAAAAAAATTATTTACAAACCAAATATAAATAAATAGAAAGAAAGAGGGTGCGCAGACTATCTGCGCCAAATCTGCACTGTGATCTCCAGGTTTGAACAGTCCATTAAATCAAAATAAATAAAGAACAATTCTAAATAAATTTTGGATTTAATAAAAATTAATTTCAGATGAATCGCCCTTAACAAGAAACAGTTTCTTGAAATAAAGAAAACAATCTGCGCAAATCTTGAAAGAACACCTTCTATCCATCTGCGCAGGGTCAGATCTGATTTTCTTTTGGTTCAAGATTCGAACCTGTGGCTCTGATAGCACTGAAAGAATGGTAGGATCCATCTAATGGATGCCATAAAGGTTGCGGAATGGGTGGGCGAATTTCAAAAAAATTTCCTACCGTCTCCCAACTGGGAATCATATTCCCTAAGTTTAGAATACAATATTCAAGGATCCTACTTGAACCATAATCAAACCCGATCTGTACCAAAAGATAAATGGGAGGAATATACCAGATCCGGAGAAGCAGTATCTCCCAAAGTTGGTGTTCACACCCAAAGAATTTTCCAAGATCCGTTCCTGCTGAAGATGACACAGCTGTGAATGGAACAGAACCAGCAGGGTGCGTCCTACACACTGGATCTATGTTCCATTCCCATTTGTTCATCTCTGAGATTTCCCTCCTTTCTCAGTGACGGCGACGACGAAATGTCTCTGGAAATGTGGGAAATCACATGGGGTCCGTGAAGCCAACTGTTTCAGCTGCATAACCCCACCACCTTTCTGTGACGGATCATATCCACTCATCAAATGAGTTTCCCTTTGGCCTCTGTCAGACAAGGTTCAGAGCCGTTTTTAGGTAAACCTTTCTGTCCAGTGAGTGCTTACCCATCATATTCTGGTTACGCCAAGGTACCGTGAGAGAGTTCCCAATTTCTGGTGAAGCCCCTCCCACATCGGTCTATGACGCCCCTATCATCTTATGAAACACTCTAATAGATCCAACAGCAAATGAATAGCCCAATTTTATGGTGTGTTTCCTCATTACTCAAGGACCCATCATTGTGCTAATGACGGAAGGCCTTTAGAGAGTCCATCATATGGGTCTCCCTATCACATGCATTCATATTTGCTAGAGGGAACAAAAATGCCCTAGTTTTAATTTAGGTCAAACCAGAGTGGCTCCCACTGACTTTCATAAAGTCAGATTTCTGGTGGGCCTTAATCGGCTAGGGGTTCCGTACGCATCCCTTTTCAGGGTTGTGGGGCCCACCAAGCAAAGAGGGGTCATCCAATGACCTTGAAGGACACTATGGCAATGATGTGCATTTAGCCATGGTGTGCGCAAGAGCCACTAATGAGTCTTCATGGACCAAGTACTTATGGCCCATGGTCGCAGCACATCAAACATCCAAACATCACATGTAAAGGAGGAATTGATCCAATCAATTAACTGCTGTAAAGCCCATTGAACAGCCCATTTAAAATCTAAGTCATTAACAATTAATGACTACTAGGTGTATGGGCTGAATCGCAGATAGCAGTTCGGCCCATACAGCTTATCTCACAGTAATGGGCCTTTTGCAGTTTTAACCCTTTAAAACTGGGCTTTACAGGTGGGCCGAATTAATCATTGTAATTGAACATCAGATTTGGAACAGCAAGTGTGAGAAAAACAGACTGAAAAACAGTCCCTATCGAACCCCAGATTCGGTCCAAACAGTTTTGGTCCAATCTAGTCCGAGAGGATCCAAAACTGATTTTCAATTCAAGAATTAATTCATGAAAGATCTGAAATTAATAATCTTGATTTCAAACAAGCACAAATCAAACTATGGACTGTTCACACCACCTGCAAAACAGAGGTTAATCACAAGGATTGCAGTTTCAGAAACTGCAAATCGCAGAAAGCGATTTCTCTAACTGCAAACCTCCAGCGCCGCCTTCTTTTTCCTTCTTCTTTAATCAAGAAAAAATAACAGAAATCCTATTTCTATTAATTACATTCTTGATCAAATCCTATACATTCAGTCTAAAAATAAAAAAAATTATTTACAAACCAAATATAAATAAATAAAAAGAAAGAGCGTGCGCAGACTATCTGCGCCAAATCTGCACTGTGATCTCCAGGTTCGAACAGTCCATTAAATCAAAATAAATAAAGAACAATTCTAAATAAATTTTGCATTTAATAAAAATTAATTTCAGATGAATCGCCCTTAACAAGAAACAGTTTCTTGAAATAAAGAAAACAATCTGCGCAAATCTTGAAAGAACACCTTCTATCCATCTACGCAGGGTCAGATCTGATTTTCTTTTGGTTCAAGATTCAAACCTGTGGCTCTGATACCACTGAAAGAATGGTAGGATCCATCTAATGGATGCCATAAAGGTTGCGGAATGGGTGGGCGAATTTTGAAAATTTCCTACCATCTCCCAACTAGGAATCATATTCCCTAAGTTCAGAATACAATATTCAAGGATCCTACTTGAACCATAATCAAACCCGATCTGTACCAAAAGATAAATGGGAGGAATATACCAGAACCGGAGAAGCAGTATCTCCCAAAGTTGGTGTTCACGCCCAAAGAATTTTCCAAGATCCGTTCCTGCTGAAGATGACACAGCTGTGAATGGAACAGAACCAGCAGGGTGCGTCCTACACACTGGATCCTTCACAAGAATCCTCTGGAAGTACTAAACACTGAATATTTTTCAGTCTTTCATGGAAGACTGATGTCAAGAATAGATTTCTTGATTTTTTTTCTGCAAAGATCTAATCTTGCAATGGCAGATGGTGGCGGCAGGAGGAGATCTCCAAAAAAAAAAAAAAAGGCTGAACTGTTTTTTTTTTTTTTTTCTGGAGAGTATGAGAGTATGAGATCTCATCTCAATTCGCAGGAACCTTTCTTGCGATTTTTCTTGGTTCGTTTTTCTCCTCCTTTCTTCTTGATAAAGAAACCTCCTTATTAGGAGTTATCCCAATCCAAATCAGTATTTGGATAGGGGATAATCTTAATCCTTTCTGCAGATAGAGTTAGCTTACTCCTAATCTTATCAAGAGGTTACCAGATTCAAATCTCATTTGAATTTGGTCTCTAAGAGTGGATAAGGATAAAGGCCCAATCCTTTTACTAACTTTAATCTCAAATTCGCCCCATGCATGGGTGATCATATCAGCCCACCTCGAAATGGGCTTTTGGCCCATTAAGTGTTCAGTGTCTAATTATTTTCCAATCTGCTGCCCAGTTGGGCTTCTTTGTATGGCGTGGGACCCAAGCATTGATCTACACACCAGCCACATGGGTTCGGCCCAGCCTCTAAAACAAGGCCCAGCCGAATTCACTGAAAAACTCAATGAACCCCTTGAATCCATCATATGGACCCAATGGGCCCAACACTTACATTAAGTGGTCCCTGGGCCAAGCCATCTTATAAAAACCCAGGGACTGTGGGCAGATGCAAGATTAGCCCATCAGGTATTATCCCCAATGGTTTTACACTTAACCTCTCAGCCCTTAATGATCAAGCACTGCCCGACAAGAGAGGACCTCTCCCTCGACTGCAAGGAACAGTGTCGCACTCTCCTCTCACATGGATCCCGGGAATTAAAACCATTTGCAAACAATTCGAACCCATACATATATATATAAATATATTAATTTTGCAAAACAAAATTCCAACGATTGAAATCAACTGCCGGCAGTTTGGTTTCCATCAGAGAGAGTGCATTACCGATCATTACCCTTTGTCCGACAAAGTGGTTGATTCTGTCACTATGATCACCCACTCAGATGAATTCTCAAACTGCCCCAACATACCCAGGTTTTGATCCCCGCTAAGGATCTCACTGATTGGCATACCCAGCTAGTGAAATGTCATAATCGAGTCTACGGGTCAGGTGTAACTTTCCAGTTTTGCCCATCTATCTCCAAGGTCCAGGGCAATACTGGAAATATGGTGCGGTTCAAGGATTCAAGTAATCCCATACTGCATGTGCCTCGGGTCTTACCCTGGTGGGTGAGACAGGCCATCCCAACACTTGGTGGCACATCAGCATCAGCCTTGGCAGGATAAATCTCCCCAAACTTATCCAACGGCTGTGAACATTTAAAACTAACATGAGTCTCTATAAATGTCTAGTTTTAGGGTTTTACACAGAATTAAACCAAACAACATGAATCAAACATGCACTTTATTGATTTCCACTAAATAACAAAAGTACATCAAATCAGATTGAAGCTAAGGGCATATAAAACTGTCTAACATCATTACCTTTGTCCGACAACGGGGCTGATCCTGTCACTATGATCACCCATTCAGATGAATTGTCAGACTGTCGCAACATACCCAGGTTTTGACTCCCGCTAAGTATGAGATCTGATCTCAATTCGCAGGAACCTTTCTTGCGATTTTTCTTGATTCGAAAAATATGTTGTATTTCTCTCTCTCTTTTTGTTAGGGTTTCTCCTCCTTTCTTCTTGATTAAGAAACCTCCTAATTAGGAGTTATCCCAATCCAAATCAGTATTTGGATAGGGGATAATCTTAATCCTCTCTGCAGATAAAGTTAGCTTACTCTTGATCTTATCAGGAGGTTACCAGATTCAAATTTGGATAGGGTGATCATATCAGCCCACCTCGAAATGGGCTTCTGGCCCATTAAGTGTTCAGTGTCTAATTACTTTCCAATCAGCTGCCTAGTTGGGCTTCTTTGTATGGTGTGGGACCCAAGCATTGATCTACACACCAGCCACATGGGTTCGGCCCAGCCTTTAATGCAAGGCCCAACCGAATTCACTAAAAAACTCAATGAACCCCTTGAGTCCATCATATGGACCCTATGGGCCCAACACTTACATTAAGTGGTCCCTGGGCCAAGCCATCTTATAAAAACCCAGGGACTGTGGGCGGGTGCAAGATTAACCCATCAGGTATTATGCTTAATGGTCTTACACTTAACCTCTCAGTCCTTAATGATCAAGCACTGCCCGACAAGAGAGGACCTCTCCCTCGGCTGCAAGGAACAGTGCCACACTCTCCTCTCACATGGATCCCGGGAATTAAAACCATTTGCAAACAATTTGAAACCGTACATATATATATAAATATATTAATTTTGCAAAACAAAATTCCAATGATTGAAATCAACTACCGGCAGTTTGGTCTCCATCAGAGAGAGTGCATTCCCGATCATTACCCTTTGTCCGACAAAGTGGCTGATTCTGTCACTATGATCACCCACTCAGATGAATTCTCAAATTACCCCAACATACCCAGGTTTTGATCCCCGCTAAGGATCTCACTGATTGGCATATCAAAGGCAGCCTGATCCAACACCTAGTGAAGTGTCAAAATCGAGTCTAGGGGTCAGGTGTAACTTTCCAGTTTTTCCTATCTATCTCCAAGGTCCAGGGCAATACTGGAAATTTGGTCCGGTTCAAGGATTCAAGTAATCCCATACTGCATGTGCCTCGGGTCTTACCCTGGTGGCTGAGACCGGCCATCCCAACACTTGGTGGCACACCAGTATCAACCTTGGCAGGATAAATCTCCCCAGACTTATCCAATGGCTGTGAACATTTAAAACTAACACGAGTCTCTATAAATGTCCAGTTTTAGGGTTTTACATAGAATTAAACCAAACAACATGAATCAAACATGCACTTTTCTTATTTCCACTAAATAACAAAAGTACATCAAATCAAATTGAAGCTAATTGCATACAAAAACTATCTAACAGCTCCCACTTGCACTTAGGTCCAATCTGGTACAAGCCGGAGTCCCATACTTTCCACGTGTTTCTCAAACACCTTCTGTGTCAGTGGCTTAGTCAATGGGTCTGCCACATTATCCTCTGATGCTTCCTTCTGAATCAGGATGTCCCCTCTACCAACGATCTCCCGCAGTACATGGTACTTTCTCTCGATGTGCTTTGACTTCGAGTCAGCCCGAGGCTCTTTAGCCTGGGCGATCACTCCATTGTTGTCACACAACAACGGGATGGGAGATGTGCTGGATGGCTCTCAATTCGTGTATGAACTTCTTCATCCACATGGCTTCCTTGGCAGCTTCACTTGCAGCAATGTACTCGGCCTCGGTTGTGGAGTCTGCAGTGGACCCCTGTTTGCTGACTGGAAATCGGCATCGGTATACCCTAGAACTTGCAGTGAACTACCATCTAATACTAGAGAAAACTCTTTTGTCCTTCGAAGGTATTTGAGTATGTTCTTCACAGCAGTCCAATGCTCCTGCCCTGGGTTTGCCTAGAGTCTGCTTACCACACTCACCGCCTGAGCAATGTCAGGGCGAGTGCACAGCATGGCATACATGATGCTCCCTACGGCTGAGGCATAGGGAACGTCTCTCATTATCTCAATCTCCTCAGAAGTCTTGGGAGACATCTTCTTGGAGAGAGTGACTCCGTGCCTGAAAGGAATGTTTCCTTTCTTGGAGTTCTCCATGCTGTACCTCTTGACAATTTTGTCAATATAAGCAGCCTGGGATAATCCAATTATCCACTTCGATCTATCTCTATAGAGTCGAAGACCCAGTATGTATGAAGCTTCTCCAAGATCTTTCAGGGAGAACTGCTGTGATAGCCATACCTTGACCGAAGTCAACATTCCTACATCATTCCCAATGAGTAGGATATCGTCCACGTACAACACCAAAAAGGTGATCTTATCCCCACTGGACTTCCTGTAAACACAGGGCTCATCCGGATTCTGCTGAAAGTGAAACGTTTTGACTGCAGAATCAAAACGGATATTCCAACTCCTAGAAGCCGGCTTAAGTCCATATAAGGATCTATTAAGTTTACATACCATGTGTTCCTGACCAGCAGCAATGAAGCCTTGCGGCTGCTGCATGTAGATATCTTCACTAAGATCTCCATTCAGGAACACGGTTTTGACATCCATTTGCCAAATCTCATAGTCATGGTACGCTGCTACAGCTAGCAAGATCCTAATGAATTTAAGCATGGCCACGGGCGAAAAGGTTTCCTCATAGTCGATGACTTCTATCTGAGTATACCCTTTCGCCACCAAACGAGCTTTAAAGGTCTCAATCCTGCCATCTGGGCCCTTCTTCCTCTTGTAGATCCATTTGCAACCAATTGCTTTTACCCCGGAGGGAGGATCCACTAGAGTCCAGACTCCATTGGTCTCCGTTGAGTCCATTTCAGTTCTCATGGCCTCCACCCACTTCTGGGAGTCTATGTCTAACATAGCTTCCGCGTAAGTCACGGGATCCTCTTCACTAGTCAAGGTTTCCACCAGGTAACTATCCTGGTCATAACCATATCAGATTGGTGGTTTGGATACCCGGGTGGTTCTTCTAGGTTGGTCACTACCTGGAATTTGTGGGACATCTCCCACTACTCCTGAGCTCTCCTCATCAAGAACTATTTCCTGACGATGGGTGTCCAGGATGTAATCGGATTCTAAGAATTGGGCGTATCGACTGCAGAACACTTTCTGCTCACTCGGGTCATAGAATAGATAACCCACCGAATCCTTTGGGTAGCCTATAAACAGGCAACGGCTGGTTTTAGATTCCAACTTGTCTGCACTTGTTCTTTTAACGTGTGCAGGACAACCCCAAATCTTCAAGTGTCTTACACTTGGCTTCCTTCTGGTCCAAAGTTCATATGGAGTTTTCGGAACTGATTTGGTTGGAACCCAATTCAGCACGTAGATAGCAGTCTCTAATGCATATCCCCAAAAGGATGTGGGTAATTGTGAGCGTACGAGAAGCGACCGGACCATGTCCAACAAGGTCCTATTCCTCCTCTCTGAAACACCGTTGAGTTGAGGTGTAGCAGGAGGAGCTAGTTGTGACACTTTCCCATTGTCCCTTAAGTAGTCCCTGAATTCGTCAGAGAGATACTCGCCACCTCGATCTGATCGAAGGGCCTTAATTTCTCTCCCTAACTGTTTCTCGACTTCCTGTCTAAACTCTTTGAACTTTTCAAATGATTCAGACTTATGTCTCATTAGGTACACGTAACCATATCGTGAAAAATCATCTGTAAAGGTTATGAAGTATATGTGTTGATTCCGTGTCCTAACACTCAGGGTACCACATACATCAGAATGTATCAGGTCAAGTGTGCCTTCAGATCTTTCAGGCTTACCGTCAAATTGCCGCTTAGACATCTTACCTTGAAGGCAAGGTTCACAAGTGGGAAGATTTTCTACGGTTAGAAAATCCAAAGGACCATCCTTTACCAGCCTTGTGATTCGGTCAATACCGATATGGCCAAGTCGGTAATGCCAGAGGCACGTGGGACTTACTGTATCACGATTCCTTTTCTTGGGATTTTTGACCGACGTAGTTTCGGTTAAGTTAGTTTCCAGAGAAGGATGTAGAACATAGAGACCGTTCTCTAGTTCCCCGCATGCGATGAATTTATTATTCCGTTTAACAGTAATCATATTACTAAAATAAATAGTATATCCATCAGCACACAGTTTTGAAATAGAAATTAAATTTCTTCTCAAGTTCTGTACATAAAGACAATCTTTAAGTACAAGTATTCATTCTTTAAAAACTAATTCTACGGTTCCTATTGCCGCCACTGCAACACTTGTAGTTTTTCACAAGAACAGTGTCACTTCACCTTCACTCAACCTTCTGCTAACTTTGAACCCCTGCAGTGAGTTACATGCATGAGTTGAAGCCCCGGAGTCAACACACCAGGACATAGAAGTAACTGACATATTAGTTTCTATGACACAAGTTTCGATGTTACCTTTCTTAGATTCCAGGTAGGCAGGACAATTCCTCTTCTAGTGGCCGGTCTACTTGCAGAAGTGACAGACATCAGATGCCATGTTCTTCTTCTGCTTCTTAGGTTCGGCAGCCTTTTTCTGAGGCTTCTTTGCCTTTCTCTTTTTCGTGCCCGATTTGTTAGCTTCAGCAAGCATAACCACAGGCTCATCCTTCTTGAGTAGATCCTCGGCTCTCTGCAACATATTGCTGAGTTACTGGACGCTGACATTCAGCTTATTCATATTGTAGTTCATTGTGAACGCATTGAAGGAAGAGGGCAAAGAATTGAGGATAGCATCCACTTGTGTGCCAAGATCTAGCCCGGATCCAAGAGATTCAAGTTCGTTAATGTATCCCATCATCCGAAGACAATGGTCATGAACTTTCTGCCCTTTGGTCATCTACACGGTCATGAACAATTTCAGGACCTTCTGTCGAGTAGAATGGTTCTGCTCTTCATACATTGTTCTTAGACTGTCCAATATGTCCTTGGCTAGTTCGATCTGATCGAACTGCCTCTGTATTGAGTTGTCTAATGAGGCAACGACAAAGCAGCGGGCTTGGGAGTTCTTTTCCTCCCACTCTTGGTAGTCCCTCCTACGGGCCTCAAAAGCCCTATCGCCCGGACGTTCCAAGGCAGGATTTTTCACCACCTTGTCTAACTTTTTGGAAGTTACGACCAGCATAAGATTTCAGTACTAGTCGGCATAGTTTGGGCCCTTAAGCTTGTTATCGTCTAGAAGCTTTGCAAATTGACCGTTTGCCATTTTCTGATAAAATAACAAAATCATTAGTCCACAACCTTAGTTTGATTCATGTTACCTACATAGATATGGCTTTTAATCTATGTTCCATTCCCATTTGTTCATCTCTGAGATTTCCCTCCCTTCTCAGTGACGGAGACGACGAAATGTCTCTGGAAATGTGGGAAATCACATGGGGTGCGTGAAGCCAACTGTTTCAGCTGCATAACCCCACCACCTTTTTGTGACGGATCATATCCACTCATCAAATGAGTTTCCTTTTGGCCTCTGTCAGACAAGGTTCAGAGCCGTTTTTAGGTAAACCTTTCTATCCAGTGAGTGCACACCCATCACATTCAGGTTACACCAAGGTACCATGACAGAGTTCCCATTTTCTGGTGAAGCCCTTCCCACATCGGTCTATGACGCCCCTATCATCTTATGAAACACTCTAATAGATCCAACAGCAAATGGATAGCCCAATTTTGTGGTGCGTTTCCTCATTACTGAAGGACCCATCATTGTGCTAATGACGGAAGGCCTTTAGAGAGTCCATCATATGGGTCTCCCTATCACATGCATTCATATTTGCTGGAGGGAACAAAAATACGCCCTAGTTTTAATTTAGGACAAACTAGAGTGGCTCCCACTGACTTTCATAAAGTCAGATTTCTGGTGGGCCTTAATCGGCTAGGGGTTCCGTACGCATCCCTTTTCAGGGTTGTGGGGCCCACCAAGCAAAGAGGGGTCATCCAATGACCTTGAAGGACACCATGGCAATGATGTGCATTCAGCCATGGTGTGCGCAAGAGCCACTAACGAGTCTTCATGGGCCAAGTACTTATGGCCCATGGTCGCAGCACATCAAACATCCAAACATCACATGTAAAGGAGGAATTGATCCAATCAATTAACTGCTGTAAAGCCCATTGAATAGCCCATTTAAACTCTAAGTCATTAACAATTAATGTCTACTAGGTGTATGGGCTGAATCGCAGATAGCAGTTCGGCCCATACAGCTTATCTCACAGTAATGGGCCTTTTGCAGTTTTAACCCTTTAAAACAGGGCTTTACAGGTGGGCTGAATTAATCCCTGTAATTGAACATCAGATTTGGAACAGCAAGTGTGAGAAATACAGACTGAAAAGCAGCCCCTATCGAACCCCAGATTCGGTCCAAACAGTTTTGGTCCAATCTAGTCCAAGAGGATCCAAAACTGATTTTCAATTCAAGAATTAATTCATGAAAGATCTGAAATTTATAATTTTGATTTCAAACAATCACAAATCAAACTATGGACTGTTCGCACCACCTGCAAAACAGAGGTTAATCACAAGGGTTGCAGTTTCACAAACTGCAAATCGCAGAAAGCGATTTCTCCAACTACAAATCTCCAGCGCCGCCTTCTTCTTCCTTCTTCTTTAATCAAGAAAAATAACAGAAATTCTATTTCTATTAATTACATTCTTGATCAAATCCTATACATTCAGTCTAAAATTAAAGAAAATTACAAACCGAATTAAATGAAATAAATAAATAGAAAGAAAAAGAGTGCGTAGACTATCTGCGCCAAATCTGCACTACGATCCCCAGGTTCGAACAGTCCATTAAATCAAAATAAATGAAGAACAATTCGAAATAAATTTTGGATTTAATAAAAATTAATTTCAGATCAATCGCCCTTAACAAGAAACAATTTCTTGAAATAAAGAAAACAATCTGCGCCAATCTTGAAAGAACACCTTCTATCCATCTACGCAGGGTCAGATCTGATTTTCTTTAGGTTCAAGATTCGAACCTGTGGCTCTGATACCACTGAAAGAATGGTAGGATCCATCTAATGGACGCCATAAAGGTTGCAGAATGGGTGGGCGAATTTCAAAAATTTTCCTACCTTCTCCCAACTGGGAATCATATTCCCTAAATTTAGAATACAATATTCAAGGATCCTATTTGAACCATAATCAAACCAGATCTGTACCAAAAGACAAATGGGAGGAATATACCTGATCCAAAGAAGCACTATCTCCCAAAGTTGGTGTTCACACCCAAAGAATGCTCCAAGATCCGTTCCTACTGAAGATGACACAGCTGTGGATGGAACAGAACCAGTAGGGTGTGTCCTACACACTGGATCCTTTGCAAGTATCCTCTGGAAGCACTAAACACTGAATCTATTTCAGTCTTTCTTGCAAGACTGATGTCAAGAACAGATTTCTTGACTTTCTTTTCTGCAAAGATCTAATCTTGCAAAGGAGATGACGGTGGCAGGAGGAGAACTCTAAAGGCGAAAAGGCTGAACTGCCTTTTTTTTTTCTTTTTCTGGAGTATGAGATCTGATCTCAATTCGCAGGAACCTTTCTTGCGATTTTTTTTTTCTTAATTCGAAAACTGTTGTATTTCTCTCTTTCTTGGTTAGGGTTTCTCCTCCTTTATTCTTGATTAAGAAACCTCGTAATTAGGAGTTATCCCAATCCAAATCAGATTTGGATAGGGAATAATCTTAATCCTATCTGCAGATAAAGTTAGCTTACTCCTGATCTTATCAGGAGGTTACCAGATTCAAATCTAATTTGAATTTGGTCTCCAAGAGTGGATAAGGCTAAAGGCCCAATCCTTTTACTAACATTAATCTCAGATTCGCCCCAAGGATGGGTGATCATATCAGCCCACCTCGAAATGGGCTTCTGGCCCATTAAGTGTTCAGTGTCTAATTACTTTCCAATCTGCTGCCCAATTTGGCTTCTTTGTATGGCGTGGGACCCAAGCATTGATCTACACACCAGCCACATGGGTTCGGTCCAGCCTTTAATACTAGGCCCAGCCGAATTCACTGAAAAACTCAATGAACCCCTTGAGTCCATCAAAAGGACCCTATGGGCCCAAAACTTACATTAAGTGGTCCTTGGGCCAAGCCATCTTATAAAAACCCAGGGACTGTGGGCAGGTGCAAGATTAGCCCATCAGGTATTATACTCAATTGTCTTACACTTAACCTCTCAGCCCTTAATGATCAAGCACTGCCCGACAAGAGAGGACCTCTCCCTAGGTTGCAAGGAACAGTGCCGCACTCTCCTCTCACATGGATCCCGGGAATTAAAACCATTTGCAAACAATTTGAAACCGTGCATATATATATATATATAAATATATTAATTTTGCAAAACAAAATTCCAACGATTGAAATCATCTGCCGGCAGTTTGGTTTCCATCAGAGAGAGTGCATTCCCGATCATTACCCTTTGTCCGACAAAGTGGCTGATTCTGTCACTATGATCACCCACTCAGATGAATTCTCAAACTGCCCCAACATACCTAGGTTTTGATCCCCGCTAAGGATCTCACTGATTGGCATATCAAAGGCAGCCTGATCCAACACCTAGTGAAGTGTCATAATCGAGTCTAGGGGTCAGGTGTAACTTTCCAATTTTGCCCATCTATCTCCAAGGTCCAGGGCAATACTGGAAATCTGGTCCGGTTCAAGGATTCAAATAATCCCATACTGCAAGTGACTCGGGTCTTACCCTGGTAGCTGAGACAGGCTAACCCAACACTTGGTGGTACACCAGTATCAGCCTTGGCAGGATAAATCTCCCCAGACTTATCCAACGGCTGTGAACATTTAAAACTAACACGAGTCTCTATAAATGTCTAGTTTTAGGGTTTTACATAGAATTAAACCAAACAACATGAATCAAACATGCACTTTATTTATTTCCACTAAATAACAAAAGTACATCAAATCAGATTAAAGCTCAGTGCATACAAAAACTGTCTAACATCATTACCTTTGTCCGACAAAGGGGCTAATCCTGTCACTATGATCACCCATTCAGATGAATTGTCAGACTGTCGCAACATACCCAGGTTTTGACTCCCGCTAAGGATATCACTGATTGGTACATCAAAGACAACCCAATCCAACACCTAGTGCAGTATCATAATCGAGTGTAGGAGTCGGGTGTAATTTTCCAGTTTTGTCCATCAATCTCCAATGTCCAGGGCAATACTGGAAATCTAGTCTAGTTCAAAGATTCAATTAATCCTACACTGTATGTGCCTAGGTTCTCACCCCGGTAGCTGAGACAAGCCATCCCAACCCACTTGGTGGCACCATAGTGTCAGCCTTGTCAGGATAGGTCTCCCCAGACCGATCCACTGTCTGTGAACATTCTAAACTAACATAAGTCTCATTAAGTGTCCAGTTTAAGGGTATTATACAGAAACATACCAAGGGAACATGAATCAAATATGCACTTTTATTTATTTATAATAAACTCATAAAGTACATCATTTTGATTGAAACTAAGGGCATACAAAACTGTCTAACACATCCTTTAATCAATTTATCATGAACTACAACATGAACAATCTAAACGTTAGCTTGCAGGAACTCAGCAATATGTTGTAGAGGGCCGAAGAATTGAATAAAAATGATGAGCCCATTCCCATGCTTGTTGAAACAAGGCATCAGATGCCTGTCAGTTTTACAAGAAGACCGGCCACTGGAAAAGGAACTGTCCTGCCTACCTGAATCCAAGAAAGGTAATTTTGAAACTGGTGTTATAAAATCCAACTTATTGGTAGCTTCTGTGTCCTGGTGTATTGACTCTGGGGCTTCAACTCATCCGTGTGACTCACTGCATGTGTTTACGGTAAGCAGAAGGCTGAGTGGAGGAAAAGTCACACTCTACTTGGGGACTACTACAACTGTTGCAGCAATGGCCATAAGAACCATGGAATTACTTTTTAGAGAAGACACTATTGTACTGAAAGATTGTCTTTATGTACAAAATTTAAGGAGAAATTTGATTTCATTCTCAAAACTGTGTGCAGATGGTTATTCTGTCTTCTTTAGTAATATGATTATTATTAAAAGAAATAACAAAATCATCACATATGGGGAACTGGAGAACAGTCTCTATGTTCTACATCTTTCTCTAGAAATTAACATTACCGAAACTACGTCAGCTGAAATCCCTAAGAAGAGTGCCCGTGATATAGTTAATCCCATGTGTTTGTGACATTACCGAATTGACCAAATTGGTGTTGACCGAATCACAAGAATGTGGTAGACCCATTGACTAAGCCACTGACAAAGAAAGAGTTTATGAAACACGTGGAAAGCATGGGACTCCGGCTTGTACTTGATTGGACCTAAGTGCAAGTGGGAGTTGTTGGACAGTTTTGTATGCCCTTCATTTCAATCAAAATTGATGTACTTTATGAGTTTATTGTAAATGAATAAAAGTGCATATTTGATTTATGTTCCCTTGGTATGTTTTTGTGTAATACCCTTAAACTGGACACTTAATGAGACTCGTGTTAGTTTAGAATGTTCACAGCCAGTGGGTCGATCTAGGGAGACCTATCTTGATAAGACTAACACTGTGGTGCAACCAAGTCAGTTGGGGTGGCCTCTCTCAGCTGCCAGGGTGAGACCCTAGGCACATATAGTGTAGGATTAATTGAATCTATGAATTGGACCAGATTTCCAGTATTTCTCGGGACCTTGGAGATTGATGGGAAAAACTAGAAAGTTACACCCGACCCCTAGACTTGATTATGATACTACACTAGGTGTTAGATTGGGCTGTCTTTGATGTACCAATCAGTGAAATCCTTAGCAGGGGTCAAAACCTGGGTATGTTGGGACGTTTTGAGAATTCATCTGAGTGGGTGATCAAAGTGACAGGATCAGCCTCTTTGTCGGACAAAGGTAATGATCGGGGATGCACTCTCACTGATGGAAACCAAGATTGTCGGCAACCGATTTCAATCGCTGAGATTTGTTTTGAAAAGTATATTTTATATGAGATATAAAAGTATATATTTATGGTTTCTAAAATGTTTGCAAGAAGGTTTTAATTCCCTGGATCCATATAAGTGGAGAGTGCAACACTGTTCCTTGCAGCCGAGGGAGAGGTCCTCTCTTGTTGGGCAGTGTATGATCATTATGGGCTGAGAGGTTAAGTATAAGACCATTGAGGGTGAATTCTTGCACTTCACATCAGTTCTTTGAGAAAGAATTCTTGGAGAAGAATACTATTGATTCTGCTCCATCTTGCACTTCGCCATCTTCAGTGGGAGTAGTCTTCGGATCCTTCCTTGGGCGTGAACACCTTTGTTGGGAGATATTGTTTCTCCGTATCAGGTATAATCCTCTCCTACTCCTTTTGGTTCAGATCTAGTTCAGTTTATGGTTCAAGAATGATCCTTGAAAATATGATTTTCTAAATAGGGAATGCGATTCCCAGTTGAAGGGAGAGAAAATTTTTTGAAATTCGCCCTTTTATTCCGCAAGATTTGGGTGTCCATATGATGGATCTCTCATCCCTTCAGTGGTATCAGAGCCTTGGTTTCAAATCTTGAACCAATTTGTTTCAGATCTGAACCTACACAAATGGGCAGAAGGCGTTCTACCCAATTTGCGCAGATATGGGTTTTGGGAAATTTGTTCCCAAAATTATGGGCGAATAATCTGAAATTAATTTTTATATAAATCTCATTATTGTTTAGAGTTGTTCTTTATGATTTTCTTCATTTATGGGTTATTCCTACAAGAGGAGTTCAAAATCTTGATTTGCGTAGGGAACCTATGATTTTGCAAGTTTTGGATTGCTTTATTACATTTGGTCTGTAAAATATTTTTTTTTACTTCTTAAGACTGAATGTATAGGTATTCGATCTGATGTAATTATTAATAGAAATTAGGATTTCTATTTATTTTACTTTGGATCGAAGATGGCGGCGCAAAAAGGAGATTTCGCAGATGGGAGAATTACAATCTGCGATTTACAGTTTATGAAACTGCAAACTGTGATCTAACCTTTGTTTTGTAGAATGGATTATGTGAACAACCCTATTTGACTGATTCTTGATTTTCTTTTATCAGTATTTAATTTTAGATTATTTTTTTGAAAGAAAGATTTAAATAAAGATCAAACGCTAGACCCATTCGAACCAAGATTGGTTCAAAATTGTTTGGACCAAATCTAGGGTTTATACAAGGCTGAGTCAGCCCTAATTTTCCCACTAATGGGCCTGAGGGTTGATAATTAATTAAATGATTAATTCAGCCCAACCTATAAAGGCCCAGCTTTAAATAGTTAAAACTGTTAAAAGCCCACATAACTTTTAAAGCTATATGGGCCGAACCAATCAACCTTAATTCGTCCCATATACCTAGATAATATTAATGGTTAATATTATGGATTTAAAATGGGCTTCAAATGGGCTTTACAAATAATTAATTAATTGGATCAAATTATCCTTGCATGTATGATGTGCTACACATGGGCCATAAGTACTTGTCCCATGCTCAATCGATAGTGGCTCTTGCGCACACCATGGCTGAATGCAGATCATTGCCATGGTGTCCCTTTTGGTCATTAGATGACCTCCCTCAGTGGGAGCCACTTAGGTTTGACCTAGATCAAACTAGGGCATAATTAACTGTTCCCTCCAGCTAATATGAGTGCATGTGATAGGGAGATTCATATGATGAACTCTCTAAAGACCTTCCATCATTAGCATGAGGATGGGTCCTTCAGTAATGAGGAAACGAACTAGAAAATGGGCTATCCATTTCTGTTGGGCTTGTCTGAATGTTTCATAAGATGATAGGGGCATCATAGACCGATGTGGGAGGGCTTCACCAGAAAATGGGAACTCTCTCACGGTACCTTGGCGTTCACGAACATGATGGGTAAGCACTCACTAAACAAAAAGGTTTACCTGAAAACAGCTCTGAACCTTGTCTGATAGAGGCCAAAGGGAAAACTCATATGGTGAGTGGATATGATCCTTCACAGAAAGGTGGTGGGGTTTTGCAGCTGAAACAGTTGGCTCCATGCACCCTATGTGATTTCCCACATTTCTAGAGACAATTCACAGTCTCCGTCACTGAGGAATTAGGGAAATCTCAGAGATGAATAAATGGAAATGAAACATAGATTAAAATCCATATCTATGTATTGAACATGAATCAAATTAGGTTGTGGACTAATGTTTGCTCTTTTATCAGAAAATGGCAAACGGACAATTTTCAATGTTGCTTGTTGACAACAAGCTGAAGGGCCCAAACTATGCCGACTGGTACAGGAAACTTATGTTGGTCTTAACCTCTGAGAAATTGGACAAAGTAGCCAAGAATCCTGCCCCAGATCATATAGGAGATTGGGCTTCCGAGGCCTAGAGAAGAGAATACCAAGAATAGGAGGAGAAAAACTCCCTTGCCCGCTGCTGTATCATTGCCTATTTGGACAATCCAATTCAGAGGCAGTTCGATTAGATCGAACTTGCTAAGGATGTATTGGACAGTCTGCAGACAATGTATGAAGAGCAGAATCGTTCTACTCAGCAGAAGGTCTTGAAATAGTTCATGACCATGCAAATGTGCAAGGGCCAACAAGTTCACGGCCATTTTCTCTGGATGATGAGTTATATCAATGAACTGGAGGCTCCTAGATCCGGGCTGGATCTGGTAACACAGATCAATGCTATTCTCAACTCTCTGCCTCCATCCTTTAATCCATTCATCATGAACTACAACATAAACAAGCTAAACATCAGCTTGCAAGAACTCAGGAATATTTTGCAGAGGGCCGAAGAATTGATTAAAAAGGATGAGACCATTGCCATGCTTGTTGAAACTAGCAAATTGGACAAGAAAAGGAAGGCAAAGAGAAAGCCCCAGAAGAAGCCTGCCAAACCCAAGAAACAGAAGAAGGACAAGGCATCAGATGCCTGTCATTTTTGCAAGAAGACTGGCCACTGAAAAAAGAACTGTCCTACCTACCTGGAATCCAAGAAAGGTAAACTCAAAACTTGTGTTATAGAAACCAACTTATTGGTAGCTTCTGTGTCCTGGTGTATTGACTCTAGGGCTTCAACTCATGCGTGTAACTCACTGCAGGGGTTCAAGGTAAGTAGAAAGCTGAGTGGAGGAGAAGTCACGCTCTACTTGGGGACTACTGCAACTGTTGCAGCCGCGGCCATAGGAACCATGGAATTACTTTTTAGAGAACGAACTATTGTACTGAAAGATTGTCTTTATGTACAAAATTTAAGGAGAAACTTGATTTGTCTCAAAACTGTGTGCAGATGGTTATTCTGTATTGTTTAGTAATACAATTACTATTAAAAAAATAACAGATTCATCGCATACGGGGAACTGGAGAACGGTCTCTATGTTCTACATCCTTCTCTAGAAACTAACATAACCGAAACTACGTCGGCTGAAATCCCCAAGAAGAGAGCCCATGATATAGTTAATCCCATGTGTCTGTGGCATTACCGACTTGGCCATATTGACTGAATCACAAGGTTGGTAAGGGATGGTCCTTTTAATTTTCTAACTGTAGAAGGTCTTCCCACCTATGAGCCTTGCCTACAAGGCAAGACAACGAAACAGCCATTTAATGGTAAGCCTGAAAGATGTACAGGCACACTTGACCTTATACATACTGATGTATGTGGTCCCCTGAGTGTTAGGACACATAATCAACACGTGTACTTCCTCATCTTCACCAATGATTTTTCATGATATGGTTACGGGTACCTAATGAAACACAAGTTTGAATCCTTTGAAAAGTTCAAAGAGTTCAGACAAGAGGTCGAGAAACAGTTAGGGAGAGAAATTAAAGCTCTTCAATCAGATCGAGGTGGTGAGTATCTCTTTGATGAATTCAGGGACTACTTAAAGGATAAAGGGATAATATCACACTTAGCTCCTCCTGCTACACCACAACTTAACGGTTCTTCAGAGAGGAGGAATAGGACCTTACTGGATATGATCCGGTTGTTTCTCATACACTCAGAGTTACCCACATCCTTTTGGGGTTACGCATTAGAGACTGCAATTTACGTGTTGAATCAGATTCAAACCAAATCGGTTCTGAATATAAAGTGAACATACCTGGATCAACACGTTTTTTCGTCAAGGTCCTTTTAATGACAACTGAAACATTTTCTCCAACCCTTACCTTCTCATCGGTTCGCAACATCCTCTTATTAGTGCACAACAACTTCAGAAATTTTGCATATTTTGGGATCTGTTTGATGGTATCTAACCAGGGTATATTTATCTCCACTTTCCTGAAGGTCTCCAAGACTTCTTGCTCATATTCTTCCTTCTTGGATTTTTCCAACCTACTAGGAAATGGAGGCACAATGGCATTAGTAATCTTTGGGAGAGGGGGGTAGGATATTACCTTAATGGGGCTCTCGTTTGAATCTTGTTTCTCCTCTTCCTTTTGTCCCTTGTTTGCCTTCCTTGGTGAGGTAGGTTGTGGTTGAAGGGATAGGATATCCATCACATGGATGCCAAAGATTGCGGAATAAGGGGGCGAATTTCAAAAATTTTTCTTCCCCTTCAACTGGGAATCGAATTCCCTATTTATAAAATCATATTTTCAAGGATCATTCTTGAACCCTAAACTGAACCAGATCTGAACCAAAAAGAGTAAGGAGGGATAATACCTAATACAGAGAAGCAATATCTCCCAATGGAGGTGTTCACGCCAAAGGAAAGATCCAAAATCTGCTCCCACTGAAGATGGCGCAGTGCAGGGTGGAGCAAAATCAATACTGTTCTTCCAAAAGAACTTGACCCTTCTTAAGAATCAACTGGATGGCTTGTGAATACAACTCCAACCAATCTTTTCTCCAAAAGATTGGTATCAAGATCAAATCTTGATTTCTCCCAAGAACTGGAGATCGAACTGCTGGAGGCGGCCGCCGCAGGAAGGAGGCGGCAAGAAAGTATTTGCAGGGTGCAGAATTCTCTCTTCTTATGGTTTTCAGCTCTAAAGACAAGAATGTGGATTGCATGTCTAAAGGCTGCCGGCCCCTCCTCCTTTTATAGACCTAAAGGGATCAGCTCCTAATCCTATTAGGAGTTGCTGTTCCAAATCAAATTTGGATTAGAAGTCCCTTTGAGTGATAAGGGATAACCCTTATCTTATCTGCATATCAGATCAGCCATCTCCTAACCTAATTAGGAGGTTTCCAGATCTAAATCTCATTTAGATCTTGGACTCTCTAAGTGGATTGGGTCTAGGCCCAATCCTATTAGCTGATCCATCTCAGAATTCACCCCTTTAAGTGACTAATCAAATTAGCCTAGCTCGAAATGGGCTTAAGGCCCATTTAAGGTTATGTATTCATTTAGCCTTCCAAACTACTGTCCAGTTAGGCTTTCTTGTATGGTGTGAGACCCTAACATTGATCTACACATCAGCCACATGGGTTCGGCCTAGCCTTTGTAAGAAGGCCTGACCGAATACACTATTATGGACAGTGCAGCCGATAGTCTTGGTTTCCATCAGAAAGAGTGCATCCCCGATCATTACCTTTGTCCGACAAAGGGGCTGATCCTGTCACTATGATCACCCACTCAGATGAATTCTCAGACTGTCCCAACATACCCAAGTTTTGACCCCTGCTAAGGATCTCACTGATTGGTACATCAAAGACAGCCCAATCCGACACCTAGTGCAGTATCATAATCGAGTCTAGGGGTCGGGTGTAACTTTCCAGTTTTGCCCATCAATCTCCAAGGTCCAGGGCAATACTGGAAATCTGGTTCAGTTCAAAGATTCAATTAATGCTACACTGTATGTGCCTAGGGTCTCACCCCGGTAGCTGAGACAAGCCACCCCAACCGACTTGGTGGCACCACAGTGTCAGCCTTGTCAGGATAGGTCTCCCCAGACCGATCCACTGGCTGTGAGCATTCTAAACTAACACGAGTCTCATTAAGTGTCCAGTTTAAGGGTATTACACAGAAACATACCAAGGGAACATGAATCAAATATGCACTTTTATTCATCTACAATAAACTCATAAAGTACATTATCTTGATTGAAGCTAAGGGCATAAAAAACTGTCTAACAGTGGTTGCAATTCCTTCCTGCTCTCAGCACCACTGCACTAGCATTTTCCTTGGGATTAACTACCACTGTTTGTGATGGTAGCTTTCTAGAGTTTTGCGCCTCCAACTTGCTAATGGAAGTAGCAAGCTGATAGATTTGGTTCCCTAAGTTCTGGATGCTGGCCATTGTTTCCTGTTGAAATTGTTAAGTGTTAGTAGCAAGAGCCTTAACGATTTCATCTAATGACATACCTGAACTTGAGGGTTGACTTTGCGCAGAGATATGTGCTGAAATTGGTGGCTGTGTGTTGAAAGCTTGAGGCTGATATCTCTATGGTCCAACTTGATTTTCGTAGCTCAGATTTGGATGATCCCTCTATCTAGGATTGTAGTAATTGGAATAGGGATCATACATGCATTGAGGTTGGCTTGGAAAGCCTTCTATGGCACTAACTTGCTGCATCGAACCATCCTGCAATGATGGACACATATTCGTAGGATGCCCAGGAATCGAACAGACACCACATACCCTTGCCGTTTGCAATTGTCTTGTAGCCAGTTGTCGAACCAAGGCAGTTAAATCAGAAATTTGATATTCTAAATTAGAATGACTTACCTCATTAACACACCTGAGGGTACCATCTATTCTTGCTCCGAATTTTTGTGAATTTTTGGCATGATGGAAATCAATTCCCTAGCCGCTTCGGGTGTTTTATTGACCAAGTCTCCTCCACTAGCTGTGTCTACCACACTTCTATCCATAGGTTGGAGTCCTTCATAGAAGTATTGGATCAAGAGTTGTTCGGGTATTTGGTGGTGAGGACAGCTAGCACAAAATTGTTTAAATCTTTCCCAATATTCGTATAGTGTCTCACCACCAAACTATCGAACTCCATAGATTTCCTTCCTAATATATGTAGCTTGGGATGCAAGAAAATATTTATCTAAAAACATTCTATTCATCTCATCCCATGTATGTATCGAACCGGGAGGAAGAATGTATAACCAACCCTTTGCTTTATCTCGTAAAGTAAAAGGAAAAGCTATAAGTTTTACCTAATCCTTAGTCATACCCTTTGGTTTCATGCTTGAACAGACCACATGAAATTCCTTGAGATGCTTATGAGGGTCCTCACCTGGAAAGCCATGAAAACTAGGAAGCAGTTGAATCAATCCAGATTTTAGTTCAAAGGTCCTGTGGAATTCGACCTAGTCCACTATTACTACAAAAATTTTATTGTGAGACTAGCATTAATTTTGAGGGCTTCGACAACCCGTCAAAATTTTGGCGCCATTGTCAGGGAGCTACTTTAATTTCTTAGCTTGTTACCTTCTATTTGTGTTAATCTTCTTTGTTTTATGACTCGAGCTTCTCAAAGAGGTGAACTAGAATACAACCCCGAAATTGAGAAGACTACCCGTCGTTTAAGGAAGGAGGCGAAGCAAAGGAATGATAGTTCACCTCCAAGGGTGAATTCTGAATTCGACTTGCCAACTTGTGATCCACCTATTTTCGAAGAAGAAGAAAGGATGGCTAATAGGATTTAGATCTGGAAGGAGATGACTAATCTAATCTGCAGATAAGATAGGGGTTATCCCTTATCACTTAAAGGGATTTCTAATCCAAATTTGATTTGGATCAGCAACTCCTAATGGGATTAGGAGCTGATCCCTTTAAGACTATAAAAGGAGGAGGGGGCGGCAAACTTTAGACATGCAGTACACAACTCTTGTCTTCATAGCTGAAATCACAAGAAGAGAGAATTTTGCACCCTGCGAATACTCTCTTGCCGCCTACTTCCTGCAGCCACCGCCTCTGGCAGTTCGATCTCCTCCTCTCTACAGGAGTAATCAAGATTCGATCTTGATACTAATCTTTTGGAGCTGTATTCACAAGCCATCCAGTTGATTCTTGCAAAGGGTCAAGTTCTTTCTCTCCCTAATTGTTTCTCGACCTCTTGTCTAAACTCTTTGAACTTTTCAAAGGATTCAGACTTGTGTCTCATTAGGTACATGTAACCAAATCATGAGAAATCATCTGTGAAGGTGATGAAATACACGTTTTGATTTCGTGTCCTAACACTCAGAGGACCACATACTTCAGTATGTATTAGGTCAAGTGTGCCTGTACATCTTTCAGGCTTACCGTTAATTGGCTGTTTTGTCATCTTGCCTTGTAGGCAAGGCACATAGGTGGGAAGATCTTCTACAGTTAGAAAATCCAAAGGACCATCCTTTACCAACCTTGTGATTCGGTCAACACCGATGTGGCCAAGTCGGTAATGCCACATGATGTAGTGCGATCTGGGCACTCCTAGCTGACCGCTGATTGGCTCCTTGCTGGCAACGAGTGGGACCTGAGAAGATGAAAGGAAGGACTCTCGGGGATTTACCCGCTGATTGGCTCCTTGCTGGCAACTGTGTATGGGAAGTGAAAGGAAAAATGAAGGCTAAGAGTGTAGGTCGCGCAGTTTTCCTGAAGAGATTTCTTGGTTCTTTCAAAAGAAGTTTCTCCTCTGCCCTGAGGGCTTTTATAGGAGCGCTCCTTGGGGGGATCGGGCATAACCGCCACTGGATCCCCTGCCATAGCCGTTACCTACCAGGGCTGCGTAGGTGGCCGTTGGGACATACTCCTTACCCGGGCGAGTGACACGTATCCAAAGTGACAGGCATGCCTCCACCTACTGAGAGACGTGGGTGCAGACTGCTGAAAGGATAGGGACTGCGCCGTCAGTAGGGGATATGGCACAGTCGGATTGGTACGGCCTGTCAGATAGAAGCTTCCTGTGGAATGCTCGTGTGACCCATTCGCGAGCTACTTTGTAGTGAGCTAGGAATACTTCAGGAGTACCCTTAGTAGAATGTCTTCGGGATGACTTGTTTACTTGGGAGTTTGGGTGAGCTGGTTTTCTTAACTTGCGAGCTGAAGTTGCCTCAGAATATCCCTTTGGGGGTAGCACGGGGAACCTGGAGCTTGCGTCGTGCCAAGCTGCTTTAGGGGCCCATTAATTATCTATATCAGGCCACAATGCTGAGTTGTCGCTTACGCTGGGTCAGTGTCCATGTGTCACTGTTTCATAGATCGGGTCAAATCGCCCTTCATCAATTGCCCCCAACTCCTCGGGCTAAGGGAATCGCCTTAGCGCGGGGAGTTTATGAAGTGCGATGGGCTGATTTGACCAAAATTCAAACTTGATTGACTACCCTCATTAAATGCGTTCGCGGGAATCAAGAGATGTTTTGTCTTCCCTAACTTTTTAGATTTTGAAAATGTGCTGAGGTGGCCTTTAATTCTGAACGTCGTGCGGCTGCGACTACCTTGATCGTGGAAGACGTGCCGCCAATCGCCTTCAGTTTTCAGAAGGTGTGCGGTCAGGAAATCTGTCGACTGTTGGATCTGCTTTGATCTGGGCCGTCAGTTTAAAAGGGCGGGGGCTATAAATAGGGCCCCCCTCAAGCCCTACCTTCCTCCACGCCATCCTTTGGACTTTGAGGTTGCAAACTTCACATAGCTTACTTGATTTCCTCAGTCTGCTTCATCTCGTCTTAGTCTGGTGAGTCCCAATCGCCGTCAGCCATGTCTAGGTACCCACGTCATGCCTATCACAGGGGCGATAGCTAGGATGATGATGCTCCCTCGAGCTCAGGGGGAGCCTGGGAGCATATCCCAGAGGCTCGGGAAGCCTCTAGCGATATGGCATCTACTTCTAGGGGAAGGGAGCCTGATACCTTTGGCCCTTCCTTAATGACAACGGAGAGACTCAGGTCTCTGATCCACTACTTTCATCTTCCTGGGGACCTGGTTTACAGCCACTTTGTCGGACAAAGGGTAATGATCGGGAATGCACTCTCTCTGATGGAAACCAAACTGCCGGCAGTTGATTTCAATCGTTGGAATTTTGTTTTGCAAAATTAATATATTTATATATATGTGTACGGTTTCGAATTGTTTGCAAATGGTTTTAATTCCCGGGATCCATGTGAGAGGAGAGTGCGGCACTGTTCCTTGCAGCCGAGGGAGAGGTCCTCTCTTGTCGGGCAGTGCTTGATCATTAAGGGTTGAGAGGTTAAGTGTAAGACCATTGAGGATAATACCTGATGGGCTAATCTTGCACCTGCCCATAGTCCCTGGGTTTTTATAAGATGGCTTGGCCCAGGGACCACTTAATGTAAGTGTTGGGCCCATAGGGTCCATATGATGGACTCAAGGGGTTCATTGAGTTTTTCAGTGAATTCACTGGGCCTTGTATTAAAGGCTGGGCCAAACCCATGTGGCTGGTGTGTAGATCAATGCTTGGGTCCCACGCCATACAAAGAAGCCCAACTGGGCAGCAGATTGGAAAGTAATTAGACACTAAACACTTAATGGGCCAAAAGCCCATTTCGAGGTTGGCTGATATGATCACCCATCCATGGGGCGAATTTGAGATTAAAGTTAGTAAAAGGATTGGGCCTTTAGCCTTATCCACTCTTAGAGACCAAATTCAAATTAGATTTGAATCTGGTAACCTCCTGATAAGATTAGGAGTAAGCTAACTCTATCTGCAGAAAAGGATTAAGATTATCCCCTATCCAAATACTGATTTGGATTGGGATAACTCCTAAAAAGGAGGTTTCTTAATCAAGAAGAAAGGAGGAGATTTCGAACCACCTTGAAGAGGTATAGGATATTTCCGGCGAATTCAGATCAGATCTGATTCATACTCTCCAGAAAAACAGAAAAAAAAAGCAGTTCAGCCTTTTTCGTTTTTGGAAATCACCTCCTGCCGCCGCCATCTGCCATTGCAAGATTAGATCTTTGCAGAAAAGAAAGTCAAGAAATCTGTTATTGACATCAGTCTTGCAAGAATGACTGAAAAGGATTCAGTGTTTAGTACTTCCAGAGGATTCTTGTGAAGGATCCAGTGTGTAGGACGCACCCTGCTGGTTCTATTCCATTCACAGCTGTGTCATCTTCAGTAGGAACGGATCTTGGAGCATTCTTTGGGCGTGAACACCAGCTTTGGGAGATACTGCTTCTCCGGATCAGGTATATTCCTCCCATTTATCTTTTGGTACAGATTTGGTTTGATTATGGTTCAAGTAGGATCCTTGAATATTGTATTCTAAACTTAGGGAATATGATTCCCAGTTGAGAGAAGGTAGGAAATTTTTGAAATTCGCCCACCCATTCCGCAACCTTTATGGCGTCCATTAGATGGATCCTACCATTCTTTCAGTAAGACCATTGAGGATAATACCTGATGGGCTAATCTTGCATCTGCCCAAAGTCCCTGGGTGTTACAAGGTGGCTTGGCCCAGGGACCACTTAGGGTAAGTGTTGGGCCCATAGAGCCCATTTGATGGGTTTCAGGGGGTGCACTGTCTTTAACAGTGTATTCGACCAGGCCTTGTAACAAAGGCTGAGCCAAACCCATGTGGCTGATGTGTAGATCAATGCTTGGGTCCCACGCCATACAAGGAAGCCCAACTGGGCAGCAGTTTGGAAGGTTAAGTGAGCACATAAGCTTAATGGGCCTAAAGCCCATTTCGAATTGGGCTATTAATTTAGTTAATTAAAGGGGCGAATTCTGAGATGGATTAGCAGTTAGGATAGGGTCTTGATCCTATCCACTCAGAGAGTCCAGATCTGAATGTGATTCAGATCTAGAAACCTCCTAATAACATTAGGATAAAGCTAATCTAATCTGCAGATAAGATAAGGGTTTATCCTTATCACTAGAAGAGAAGGCTGATCCAAATATGATTTGGATAAGCACCTCCTAATGGGATTAGGAGCTGATCTTTTCAAGTTAACAAAAGGAAGGAGGGGGCGACAGCCTTGAAAGAGACCAAGAAACACATCAGATCCTTTTTTAGTGCTGAAATCAAGAAGAGAGAATTCTGCACCCTGCGAATACTCTCTTGCCCCCTCCCTGCTCTTGCCGCCCTGTTTGCCAGTTCGATCTCCAGCTGTGGGAGAAGTCAAGATTGGATCTTGACATCAGTTCTTTGAGAAAGGATTGAAAAGGGAAGCTGTGCTCAAGTTCCATCCTGTTGTTTCTTGTGAAGGACAGAGTTCTTGGGGAAGAACATTGTTGATTCTGCTCCATCCTGCACTGCGCCATCTTCAGTGGGAGCAGTCTTTGGATCCTTCCTTGGGCGTGAACACCTTCGTTGGGAGATATTGCTTCTCCGTATCAGGTATCTTTTTCTCCCATTCCTTTTGGTTCAGATCTGGTTCAGTTTAAAGGTTCAAGATTTATCCTTGAAAATATGATTTTCTAAATAGGGAATGTGATTCCCAGTTGAAGGGAGAGAAAAATTTTTGAAATTCGCCCCTTATTCCGCAATCTTTGGGCGTCCATGTGATGGATCTCTCAACCCTTCAGTGGTATCAGAGCCACAGGTTCAAATCTTGAACCATTCTGTTTCAGATCTGAACCTGCACAATTAGGGAGAAGGCATTCTACCCAATTTGCGCAGATTTGGTTTTGGGAAATTTGTTCCCAAATCAGATGGGCAAATAATCTCAAATTAATTTTAAATAAATCTTATTATTATTTAGAATTGTTCTTTATAATTTTCTTGATTTATGGGCTGGTCGTACAAGAGGAGATCGAATTCTTGGTTTGCGCAGGGAATCTGCGTTTTGCAGTTCTTGACTTATTTTGGGTCTGTAAATAATTTTTTTTTTCTAGACTCAATGTATAGGTATTCGATCTGATGTAAATATTAATAGAAATAGGATTTCTATTTATTTTTATTTTTGGATCGAAGGTGGCGGCGCAGAGAAGGAGATTTCGCAGATAAGAGAAATGCTATCTGCGATTTGCAGTTTGTGAAACTGCATTCTGTGATCTAACCTCTGTTTTGCAGGAAGGATTGTGCGAACAGCCCTGTTTGACTGATTCTGTTTTTCCTTTTATCAGTATTTAATTTCAGATTATTTTCTTGAATTAAGGATTTAATTAAAAATCAAACACTAGACCCATTCGAACCAAGATTGGTTCAAAACTGTTTGGACCAATTCTAGGGTTTAATCAAGGCTGAATGTCAGCCCTAATTTCCCACTAATGGGCCTAAGGATTGATATCTAATTAAATGGTTAATTCGGCCCAGCCTATAAAAGCCCAGTTTTAAATAGTTAAAACTGCAAAAGCCCATTTTAAAGGATAAAGCTATATGGGCCGAACTGGGTAACCCTAATTCAGCCCATATACCTAGATAATATTAATGGTTAATATTATGAAATTTTAACGGGCTTCCAACGGGCCTTACAGATAATTAATTGATTGGATCAATTTATCCCTGCATGTGATGTATGGATGTGTGATGTGCTGCGTACATGGGCCATAAGTACTTGGCCCATGCTCATTTGACAGTGGCTCTTGCGCACACCATGGCTGAATGCACCTCATTGCCATGGTGTCCCTTTTGGTCATTGGATGACTTCCCTCAGTGGTGGGCCCCACACCTCATCAAGAGGTTGCGTGCGGAACCCTAGCCGATTTAAGGCCCACCAAAATCTGGCTTTATGAAAGCCAGTGGGAGCCACTTTGGTTTGACCTAAATCAAACTAGGGCGTAATTTTGTTTCCTCCAGCTAATATGAGTGCGTGTGATAGGGAGATTCATATGATGAACTCTCTAAAGGCCTTCCATCATTAGCATGAGGATGGGTCCTTCAGTAATGAGGACGCACACCAGAAAATGGGCTATCCATTTGCTGTTGGGCTTGTCTGAGTGTTTCATAAGATGATAGGGGCATCATAGACTGATGTGGGAGGGGCTTCACCAGAAAATGGGAACTCTCTCACGGTACCTTGGCGTTCACGAATATGATGGGTAAGCACTCACTGGACAGAAAGGTTTACCTAAAAATGACTCTGAACCTTGTCTGACAAAGGTCGAAGGGAAAACTCATATGATGAGTGGATGTGATCCTTCACAGAAAGGTGGTGGGGTTATGCAGCTGAAACAGTTGGCTCCATGCACCCTATGTGATTTCCCACATTTCCAGAGACAACCCGTAGTCTCCATCACTGAGAGAGGAGGGAAATCTCAGAGACGAATAAATGGAAATGGATCATAGATTAAAATCCATATCTATGAAATGAACATGAATCAAATTAGGTTGTGGACTGATGTTTGCTCTTTTATCAGAAAATGGCAAACGGATCTTTTGCAAAACTACTTGATGACAACAAGTTGAAGGGCCCAAACTATGCTGATTGGTACAGGAACTTTATGCTGGTCCTAGCTTCTGAAAAGCTGGACAAAGTGGCAAAGAATCCTACCCCGGAGCGTCCGAGTGATAGGGCTTCTGAGGCCCGAAGGAGAGACTATCAAGAATGGGAGGAGAAAAACTCCCTTGCCCGGTGTTACATCATTGCCTCCTTAGACAACCTGATATAGAGGCAGTTCGATCAGATCAAACTTGCTAAAGACATATTGGATAGTCTCAGGACAATGTATGAAGAGCAGAATCGTTCTACTCGACAAAAGGTCTTGAAGCAGTTCATGACCGCACAAATGTCCAAGGGTCAACAAGTTCACGACCATTGTCTTCGGATGATGGGATACATCAACAAACTGGAGGCTCTTGGATCCGGGCTGGACCTTGCTACCCAGATAGATGCTATCCTTAACTCTTTGCCTCCTTCCTTTAATCCGTTCATCATGAACTATAACATGAACAAGCTGAATGTCAGCTTACAAGAGCTCAGCAATATGTTGCAAAGAGCTGAGGAACTGATTAGAAAGGATGAGCCTGTAGCCATGCTTGTTGAAGCTAGCAAGACAGGCAAGAGAAAGAGGAAGGCAAAGAATCCTTAGAAGAAAGCCACTAAGAGCAAGAAGTAGAAGAAAGACAAAGCATTGGATACCTGTCACTTCTGCAAGAAGACAAGCCACTGGAAAAGGAATTGTCCTGCCTACCTGGAATCCAAGAAAGGTATCTTCGAAACATGTGTTATAGAAACCAATTTGTTGGTAGCTTCTGCATCCTGGTGTATTGACTCCGGGGCTTCGACTCATGCTTGTAACTCACTGCAAGGGTTCAAGGTAAACAGAAGGCTGAGTGAAGGAGAAGTCACACTCTTCTTGGGGACTACTACAACTTTTGCAGCCGTGGCCATAGGAACCATGGAATTAATTTTTAGAGAAGGAATAATTGTACTGAAAGACTGTCTTTATGTACAAAATTTAAGGAGAAATTTGATTTCTGTCTCAAAACTGTGTGCAGATGGTTATTCTATCTTCTTTAGTAATACGATTACTGTTAAAAGAAACAACAAATTCATCGCATATGGGGAACTGGAGAACGGTCTCTATGTTCTATATCCTTCTCTAGAAACTAACATAACCGAAACTACGTCGGTTGAAATCCCAAAGAAGAGAGCTCATGATATAGTTAATCCCACGTGTCTGTGGCATTATCGACTTGGCCACATCGGTGTTGACCGAATCACAAGGTTGGTAAAGGATGGTCCTTTGGATTTTCTAACTGTAGAAGATCTTCCCACTTGTGAGCCTTGCCTACAAGGCAAGATGACGAAACGGCCATTTAATGGGAAGCCTAAAAGATCTACGGGCACACTTGACCTAATACATACTGATGTATGTGGTCCCCTGAGTGTTAGGACACGAAACCAACACGTGTATTTCATCACCTTCACAGATGATTTTTCACGATACGGTTACGTGTACCTAATGAGACACAAGTCTGAATCCTTTGAAAAGTTCAAAGAGTTTAGACAAGAGGTCGAGAAACAGTTAGGGAGAGAAATTAAGGCCCTTCGATCAGATCAAGGTGGCGAGTATCTCTCCGACGAATTCAGGGACTACTTAAAGGACAATGGGATAGTATCACAATTATCTCCTCTTGCTACACCACAACTTAACGGTGTTTCGGAGAGGAGGAATAGGACCTTATTGGATATGGTCCGGTTGCTTCTCATACACTCATAGTTACCCACATCCTTTTGGGGTTACACATTAGAGACAGCGATTTATGTGCTGAATCGGGTTCCAACCAAATCGGTTCCGAATACTCCATATGAACTTTGGACCGGAAAGAAACCAAGTGTCAGACACTTGAAGATTTGGGGTTGTCCAGCACACGTTAAGAGAACGAGAGTAGACAAGTTGGAATCCAAGACCAGCCGTTGCCTATTTGTAGGCTACCCAAAAGGCTCTGTAGGTTACCTATTCTATGACCCAAGTGAGCAGAAAGTGTTCTGCAGTCGTAATGCGCAATTCTTGGAAACTAACTATATCCTGGACACCCATCGTCAGGAAGTTGTTCTTGATGAGGAGAGCTCAGGAGCAGTGGGAGATGTCCCACAAGTTCCAGGTAGTGACCAACCTAGAAGATCCACTCGGGTATCCAGGCCACCAGTCCGTTAAGGTTATGACCAGGATAGTTACCTGGTGGAAACCTTGACTAATGAGGAGGATCCCATGACTTACATGGAAGCTATGTTGGACATAGATTCCCAGAAGTCGGTGGAGGCCATGAGAGCAGAGATGGACTCAATGGAGACCAATGGAGTCTGGACTCTAGTAGATCCGCCCTTTGGGGTAAAAGCAATCGGTTGCAAATGGATTCACAAGAGGAAGAAGGGCCCCGATGGTAAGGTTGAGACCTTCAAGGCTCGTCTGGTGGTGAAAGGGTACACTCAGAAAGAGGGCATCGATTATGAGGAAACCTTTTCGCCTGTGGCCATGCTTAAATCCATTAGGATCCTGCTAGCTGTAGCAGCATACCATGATTATGAGATTTGGCAAATGGATGTCAAAACTGCATTCCTGAATGGAGATCTTACTGAAGATATCTATATGCAGCAGCCGCAAGGCTTCATTGCTGCAGGTCAGGAAAACATGGTATGTAAACTTAATAGATTCATTTATGGACTTAAGAAAGCTTCTAGAAGTTGGAACATCCGTTTTGACTCTACCGTCAAATCGTTTGACTTTGAGTAGAATCCGGATGAACCCTGTGTCTACAGTAAGTACAGTGGAGATAAGGTTACCTTCTTGGTTCTGTATGTAGATGACATTCTACTCATTGGGAATGATGTAGGTATGTTAACTATGGTGAAAGTATGGTTATCACAGCAATTCTCCATGAAAGATCTTGGAAAAGCCTCCTATATACTGGGTCTTTGACTCTATAGAGATAGATCGAAGCGGATAATAGGATTATCCCAATCTGCCTACTCCAAGAAAGGAAATGTTCCTTTCAGGCACGGAGTCACTCTCTCCAAGAAGATGTCTCCCAAGACTTCTGAGGAGATTGATGGCATGAAAGACGTTCCCTATGCCTCTGCCGTAGGGAGCATCATGTATGCCATGCTGTGCAATCGTCCTGACATAGCTCAGGTAGTGAGTGTAGTAAGCAGATTTCAGGCCAACCCAGGGCAGGAGCATTGGACTGCTGTGAAAAACATACTTAAGTACCTTCGAAGGACAAAAGAGTTTTGTCTAGTATTCGACGGTAGCTCACTACAGATCCAAGGGTATACAGATGCCGATTTCCAGTCAGACCCAGATGATAGAAAGTCTACATCTGGATATGTTTTCACGATAGGATCGTGTGCTGTTTGCTGGAAAAGCAGCAAATAGGGGTCCACTACAGACTCCACGACCGAGGCCGAGTACATTGCCGCAAGTGAGGCTGCCAAAGAAGCCGTATGGATGAAGAAGTTCATTCATGAGTTGGGAGTAGTTCCATCCGACACATCACCCATCCCATTGTTGTGTGACAACAATGGAGCCATTGCTCAGGCTAAGGAGCCACGAGCCCACTCGAAGTCGAAGCACATCGAGAGGAAGTACCACGTACTGTGGGAGATTGTTGGTAGAGGGGACGTCCTGATTCAGAAGGTAGCATCAGCGGATAATGTAGCAGACCCATTGACAAATCCACTATCACAGAAAGTGTTTGAGAAACACGTGGAAAGCATGGGACTCCGACTAGTACCTGATTGGACCTAAGTGCTAGTGGGAGCTGTTAGACAGTTTTGTATGCCCTTAGCTTCAATCAAAATTGATGTACTTTATGAGTTTATTGTAAATGAATAAAAGTACATATTTGATTCATGTTCCCTTGGTATGTTTCTATGTATTACCCTTAAACTAGACACTTATTGAGACTCGTGTTAGTTTTGAATGTTCATAGCCAGTGGGTTGGTCTGGGGAGACCTATCCTGACAAGGCTGACACTGTGGTGCCACCAAGTCGGTTGGGGTGGCTTGTCTCAGCTACCAGGGTGAGACCCTAGGCACATATAGTGTGGGATTAATTGAATCTTTGAATTGGACCAGATTTCCAGTATTGCCCTAGACCTTGGAGATTGATGGGCAAAACTAGAAAGTTACACCCGACCCCTAGACTCGATTATGATACTGCACTAGGTGTCGGATCGGGCTGTCTTTGATGTACCAATCAGTGAGATCCTTAGCGGGGGTCAAAACCTGGGTATGTTGGGACAATCCGAGAATTCATTTGAGTGGGTGATCATAGTGACAGGATCAGCCCCTTTGTCGGACAAAGGTAATGATTGGGGATGCACTCTCACTGTTCCTTGCAGCCAAGGGAGAGGTCCTCTCTTGTCGGGCAGTGTATGATCATTATGGGCTAAGAGGTTAAGTGTAAGACCATTGAGGATAATACCTGATGGGCTAATCTTGCATCTGCCCACAGTCCCTGGGTGTTAGAAGGTGGTTTGGCCCAGGGACCACTTAGGGTAAGTGTTGGGCCCATAGAGCCCATTTGATGGGTTTCAGGGGGTGCACTGTCTTTAACAGTGTATTCGACCAGGCCTTGTAACAAAGGCTGGGCGGAACCCATGTGGCTGATGTGTAGATCAATGCTTGGGTCCCACGCCATACAAGGAAGCCCAACTGGGCAGTAGTTTGGAAGGTTAAGTGAGCACATAAGCTTAATGGGCCTAAAGCCCATTTCAAACTGGGCTATTAATTTAGTTAATTAAAAGGGCGAATTCTGAGATGGATTAGCAGTTAGGATAGGGTCTTGATCCTATCCACTCAGAGAATCCAGATCTGAATGTGATTTAGATCTAGAAACCTCCTAATAAGATTAGGATAAAGCTAATCTAATCTGCAGATAAGATAAGGGTTTATCCTTATCATTAGAAGAGAAGGCTGATCCAAATATGATTTGGATAAGCACCTCCTAATGGGATTAGGAGCTGATCTTTTCAAGTTAACAAAAGGAAGGAGAGGGCGGCAGCCTTGAAAGAGACCAAGAAACACACCAGATCCTTTTTTAGTGCTGAAATCAAGAAGAGAGAATTCTGCACCCTGCGAATACTCTCTTGCCGCCTCCCTGCTCTTGCCGCCCTGTTTGCCAGTTCGATCTCCAGCTGTGGGAGAAGTCAAGATTGGATCTTGACATCAGTTCTTTGAGAAAGGATTGAAAAGGGAAGTTGTGCTCAAGTTCCATCCTGTTGTTTCTTGTGAAGGACAGAGTTCTTGGGGAAGAACACTGCTGATTCTGCTCCATCCTGCACTACGCCATTTTCAGTGGGAGCAGTCTTTGGATCCTTCCTTGGGCGTGAACACCTTTGTTGGGAGATATTGCTTCTCTGTATCAGGTATCTTTCTCTCCCATTCCTTTTGGTTCAGATCTGGTTCAGTTTAAAGGTTCAAGAATTATCCTTGAAAATATGATTTTCTAAATAGGGAATGTGATTCCCAGTTGAAGGGAGAGAAAAATTTTTGAAATTCGCCCCTTATTCCGCAATCTTTGGGTGTCCATGTGATGGATCTCTCAACCCTTCAGGGAGCACTCTAGAAGGCTCTTGAGGGGTGTAATACACCAAATTCTAGAGACTTCAAGAAGAGGCAAGACCTTCCTTGAAAGCCTATATAAGGAAGCCTCTAGAGGGGGGAAAAGGGGTCCAAACATCTGATTTCAAACTCTCCTTGAGCTTTTGTTCTAAGAGAGAAGAAGAGAGAGAGATAGGCGCAAGAAAGGAGAAGAGAGGAGGAACAAGCAGCATCAAAAGAAGAAGAAGCTGAATTCTAAGGGGGAGAAAGCAATTGGAGATCAAGTTTTCATCCTCACTTGATTTCTGCACAATTTGGTAATCGAATTCAGCTAAGATTTATGTAATTTCTCCATCAAATTTTCCCTTTTTGCTGTAATCAAAGCATGTTTCATGTAAATTCAATTCTGTAATTTGTTTTCTAAGTTCATTCGAGTAAACTAGATTCATTCTTGAAGTTTGTTGTTTGGAATTTTAATTGTGGATTGTTGGCCGAACTGCTAATCTGAAATCTCAGATCTGAAATTTCAGATCATGAATTTACAAGGTCTGAATTGCTATTTTCCAATCTCAGATCTGTAAATTCAGATCATGAAATAGTGAGATCTGAACTGCTATTCTATAAAATCAGATATGTGATTTCAGATCATGAACTTATAATACCTTAATTACTTGAGAAAGAATTCAGGTAGCTTTAATTCAGTCTGGCCAAATTGTTCCTCTTTCTTGGAATTCCTAGAGTGCTTGAAAAAGACTCTAAGAATTCAGATCTGCCAATCAAGAGCCGAATTGAGTGCAAGGTTAGAGATAACTTGCACAATTTGGTTGGTGTTCATTCAGCTGAGTTGATGATCATCCAGCTAAAATGAAGCCCTAGAATTGGTAGATCTGAATGCATGCATGGGATTAGATTCTTGCTAGAGATAGAAGAACCGTCACTCATGCATAGTTTGAACATGTGCTCGAGAGAGGCTGTTCATTGCTTTGGGATTTCACCAATCCAAGGCTGAATCCTATTCTACTCGAATTGCCTAGAAAACTAGTTGCTGAATTTATTTTTCTATGCATCTTTAGTTTGTCTCCTCACTTGCATACAAGGTGTTTGGTCCAATGTGTTAGAAATAACTTTGTAGTTTTAATTTCATTTTTTTTCATTAGTTTTACATTTCGGCTGATCAGATAACAGTAGACTAATTTATTACTAGTACTTGCTACATAAGTCCTCATGGGAACGATACTCTACTCCCTACTTTATTACTTGAACGGCTAGTGCACTTGCTAGTGTCACAATGAGCCACAAAACAGCGGTTATGCCCGATCCCCCCAAGGAGCGCCCCTATAAAAACCCTCAGGGCAGAGGAGAAATTTCTTCTAAAAAAACCAAGAAATATCTTGAGTATAAGAAAACTGTGCAACCTACACTCTTAGTCTTCGCTTTTCCTTTCACTTCCCATACATAGTACTAATTTAAGCATCGGAGTATTCCCACTGGGTAAATCCCCGGGAATCCTTCCTTTCATCTTCTCAGGTCCCGCTCATTGCCAGCAAGGAGCCAGTCAGCGGTTAGCTGGGAGTGCCCGGATCGCGCTACATCATTTGGCATCGTCTGTGGGAATCGCTTCAAAAAGCCTTTCTCTCTAAACTTTTCTAGTTACTTCTTCTTCCTCGAAACAATCCAACGCTCATGGCTTCCTCTAGCAACGTCAGATGAAGCACGGAGATAGATAACTCAGGGAACACCCCCAGCTTCCTACTGTCTGTATCGGACAATTCACCGTCCCCCTCTCAGCGGACGGAATCCCCAGCTTAAGTGTGTCTCTCACCATGGCACCTGTCATCGCTCCACTTTCTGCTACAATCGGAACAACATTCACTGAACCTTCGGTCGTGCCCCCAGTGGCCATCCCGAACCAGCTGGAGGACCTGGTGCAGTGCATGAGGGCCATACAAGCTCAAATGCAACAGTTCCAATAACTTCAACTCTATCAACAGCACGTACTGCATCAGGTTTCCCAGTATCAATATCAGCAGTAGTTCCCCCAGCTGCCCCAACCTCAGCTTCAGCAGCCTCAGCTCTCGCCTCAGTGCCTAGCTTCACAGCAAGCCAAATCTCACCGCCAAAATGAGCACTCTGGCTGAGGAGAGGCCCCCCAAAACCTCCCAAAAAACTAGGCCTCCCCCCACGGCAGACGGGAGAGACCGACTACCCCGATCTCGCCGCGAGCGGACAGGTCGGGAGGACCCCGGCTTGGTAGGTCTACATCACCCTGGCAGTCGAAGCTTGGAACTCCGATCCTAGAGAACCAGTTTGAAATCCTAGCAACAGACTCCAGGCAGGCTCCTTTTGTCTATAGCCATCACCATTGGACCAAGCTACCCCCGGCGCAAACTCTCCTGGATAGCATGGAAGTGAGCAACACAAACGCCGAGCCCATCATGAAGTAGAGGCGCCGATGCCGAGCTCGCCGATCTATCACCCGCGATTTGCCCGAGCTCATGGGCAAAGGAGAGGTAGGCTCAGCCAAAGCCAAAGCTCCCCTTCTCTCAATTTCATCTCCCATGTCTTTCGAACTTCTAGCAGTCCCGATGCCCAAGGATTTCAATCTCCCCCCACTTGATAAGTATGGCGGGTCGTTCGACCCGAATGATCATGTAGATGCCTTTCAGTCACAGATGCACCTAGCACGAGCCAGCGAGTCATGCATGTGCGTGGCCTTCTCCACTACTTTTAGGGGAGCAGCCCGCATGTGGTACCAGAACTTGGCGCCCGGGTCAATAAGAAGTTGGGCGCAGTTCGCACAAGCCTTCACATCGCACTTCGTCACCAGCAAGCGGTGCCCGCAAACTGAAGAAAGCATCTTCAACATAGAACAAAGGGAGGGAGAGTACATCAGGAGTTATATCAAGCGGTTCAACGATGCTTGTATGCAGATACCGTGCCCGGATCCTACCGTACACCTAGCAACAGCCAAGAAGGAAGTGAAGCACAAGGAGTTCAAGTGGCACATGGTCGTCAACCAACCCACTACCATAACCGAGTTTCTAAAGCTCGCGGATAAGTTCATAGCCACCAAGGAGGAGATCAACCAGAAGGGGGAGAGTGCACCAGAAAAAAGAAAAAGAGAAGAGCCTTCTAGTCAAGTAGACACCCGAAGAAAAAAGGAAACAGTTCGAAGTGCGAAGCCAGGTCAATTGATTCGAGCTCCTGCACCAGACCGAGCTGATTACACCCCACTGAATGCGAATTGGGCCGAGACCCTGATGGCAATCAAGGATGCCCCATACGTGAAGTAGCCACCCCGTCTGATGGGGAATCCCAATGAAAGAAATAAGAGTTTGTATTGTAGTTTTCACAAAGACCACGGTCATAGTACCGAGAGTTGTAAAATCCTCCGCGACGAGATAGAGGAGATTATCTGTCACAGATATTTGAGAAACTTTGTACAAAATAATAATAATAATAATAGAGCAGGTCGGCAAGGGGAGCATGGTAGAGACACTTCGGAGTCCAGCAGCAGGCCGACCGAACAACTGTAGAGGCAGCCTCTAGAGGAGAGGCCAGTTCGAGGAACCATCCACATGATAGTAGGAGGTTCGATCATTGTGGGTTGCACCTCAGCACCAGCTCGGACGTCAGTTCGTGAGGCCGCCCGGGAAGAGCAGAACCCCCCAAAGCGGCCAAAGATGAGAGATCCAATTTTCTTCATAGAAGACGATGTGCAAGGGTTCCACCACCCCCATGATGATGCACTCATGATAAAGCTAAGGATCAACGACTTCGAGGTCAGGCGTGTACTCGTGGACTCAGGCAACTCGGCCGCATCCTCTTTAAAGCTGCGTCCAACCAGCTTCAGTTGCAGAGAAGCGATCTGAGGCCTACGTACACCCCTTTAGTGGGCTTCAACAGGGAGGAAGTCCACCCCTTGGGAAGATAACAGTACCTGTGGTTAGGCCCGTTAGACAGAAGAAACGCAACCTAGCCCCAGAACGGTGGAAAGCAATCGACGAAGAAGTTGAAAAGCTCCTCGCGGCGGACTTCATAAGAGAAGTCCAATACCCGAGCTGGGTAGCCAACCCTGTCCTGGTAAAGAAGGCCAACAACAAGTGGCGCATGTGCGTCGACTACACTGACTTGAACCGGGCTTGCTCGAAAGACTGCTTCCCACTCCCCCGAATCGACCGTCTGGTGGATGCGACCTCAGGGCATGAGTTGCTTAGTTTCTTGGATGCCTATTTGGGCTATAACCAAATCAAGATAGACCCGGTAGATGAAGAAAAGACTGCCTTCATCACAGAGTTCGGCCTCTACTGTTACAAGGTTATGCCCTTCGGGTTGAAAAACGTAGGGGCAACCTTTTAGAGACTTGTAAATAAATTGTTTGCGCCGTTAATCGGCAGAAAAGTAGAATGCTACATAGACGACATGGTCGTCAAAACTCAATTCTCATATGAATTAATACAAGTCTTGCATTCTATTTTTGAAATTTTGCGTAAGTTTAACATGAGACTAAATCCGAACAAGTGTGTATTCGGTGTGACCTTAGGTAAATTCCTGAGATACATCGTTAATCGGTGCGGTATTGAAGCCAACCCGGATAAGGTTAAGGCCATCTTAGACATGAGACCACCTCGTAAGTTGAAGGAGATTCAGAGGTTGAATGGCCGCATAGCCACCTTGAGCCGCTTCATGTCCAAATCGGCGGACTGTTGTCTACCGTTCTTTAAGGCAATCAAGAGCAAAGGGATCGAATGGACCCGAGACTGTCAGCTCACATTTGACGAGCTCAAGAATTACCTTGCTAGTGTGCCAATCTTAACCCAGCCCGAGGAGGGCGACGTTTTAGAACTGTACCTCTCGGTGAGCAATGAAGTGGTCAGTTCAGTACTAATAAAGGAAGTAGATCGGGTACAACAACCCATCTATTATGTTAGTAAAGTATTGCAGGGAGCAGAAATGAGATACCCGAAGATGGATAAGCTAGCATATGCATTTATAATTGCAGCTTGGAAGCTCCGCCCATACTTCCAAGGTCATACTGTTATCGTCCTTACTAACAAACCTCTGAGGCAAGTCTTGCTTAAGCCCGAGGTCTCTGGCCGGTTGACAAAGTGGGCCATTGAGCTTAGCGAGTACGACCTCCAGTACAAGCTGTGAACTACCATTAAGGCCCAAGCCTTAGTAGATTTCATAGCCGATTTCACATTCAGCTCCAAAGTTCCCAATCCGGTTAAGCGCGAAGCACCCACCTCGGGTGAGCCTAGAGCTCCCGGATCGGTTGAGTCTAAACCCCGTGAAGTAGTAGCCAGTGTGGCACTTCTCCTAGCTCGGCCAACCGCAAGCTGGGATGAGGAGCCCTGGGTCCTTCACGTAGATGGCTCCTCGAACCAACAGGGCAGCGGTGCCGGAATAGTTCTACACGGCCCAAGTGGCATAAAACTAGAGTACGCGCTACACTTCGAGTTCGAGGCATCCAACAATGAAGCAGAATACGAGGCGTTGATAGCTGAACTAGCTCTAACCAGAGAAGTAAAAGCCAAGCACATCGTTATCTGTAGCGACTCCTAGCTTGTGGTCAACCAAGTCACTGGCGAGTACGAAGCTCGCGAGCCAACCATGATCGCCTACTTAGCTAAAGTCAGAGAGGTCCTGCTCAACTTCTAGTCACACTTCATCAGACAGATCCCTATGTCGGAGAATGCTAGGCTGATGCCCTGTCCAAGTTAGCCAGCACTAGCGACATCACCATGAGAACCGTGTACATAGAGGACCTATCTCAGCCTACCATTCTCAGGGGGGCAGAGGAGGTCACTCCCATCGTTCAAGTAGAGCCAACCTGGATTGACCCGCTCGCGAGCTTCATGGGAACCTCCCTGTAGATCACAATGTAGCCAGAAGGGTGCAATGCCAGGCAGCCAAATACATCGTGATAGACAAGCAGCTGTACAAGAGATCCTACACGCTCTCTTATCTGTGTTGCTTGCGACCCATCAAAGCCGAGCTCGTACTCCATGATGTCCATGAGGGTCTGTGCGGCGGACACTTTGAGGGCAGGGCCCTTGCCCAGAAAGCGCTTCAGCAAGGGTATTATTGGCCAAGAATGAAGGCAGACACCATTGAACTCATAAGAAAATGTGACAAATGTCAGAGACATGCCAATATTCACCACCAACCCGCTGCCGACCTCAAGTATCTCACCAGCCCGTGGCCCTTTGCACAGTGGTGCATCGATCTACTCAGGCCATTCCCGCTAGCAATGGGTGGAAGAAAGTACTTAGTAGTGGCGGTGGTCTATTTCACCAAGTGGGTAGAAGCTGAGCCCCTCGTGACGATCACAACCCGAAATGTCCAAAACTTCTTTTGGAAGAAAATTGTATGCCATTTTGGACTACCTCGGGTATTGATTTCCGACAATGGAAAACAGTTTGAGGACATCAAATTTCAAGATTGGTGTAGAGACATGGGGATCCAACAGAACTTTACTTCAGTCGCGCACCCTCAAGCAAACGGTCAGGCAGAAGTCACGAATAGAGCCATCCTCCGCGGACTAAAGGCACGGCTAGACCGAGCTAAAGGATTATAGGCAGATGAACTACCCAGTGTCTTATGGGCCTACCGAACCACAGAGAAGACCACCATGGGAGAAACACCCTTCAATCTCACCTATGGCACTGAAACAGTGATTCCCACAGAGATCGAAGTACCTACGTTGCACCTGGAAGCATACAACGATCAAACAAGCGAAGATGAACTACATACCAACCTTGACCTACTCGACGAAGTGAGGGACCTCACGTACATTAGGACTGCAGCCTACCAGCAGAGAGTAACTCGGTACTATAACGCCAGGGTCAAGAGGTGAAACCTCCATGTTGGTGACCTGGCCCTTTGTAGAGTTATGGTGCCTGAGCCCGGTACTGGCAAGCTTGGATCCAATTGGGAAGGTCCTTACCGAGTGAAACGAGTGCTCAGGGAAGGAACATATGAGCTCGAGACCCTCGAAGGGAAACAAGTACCTCGAGCATGGAATATTGTCAACCTGAGGCAATATTACCTATAAAAATCAAGTGGACCATGGGTCCCTCCCAAAGCCCAAGGGCTAGAATATCGAGCTAACATGACCTCGGCACAAGAAGACCCCAGTCGCCACTTCAGCTTGGGAAAAAATCCAGGAGCAGACTACGGGTCCCTCCCAAAGCCTAAGGGCCAGAATACTGAGCTAACATGACCTCGGCACAAGAAGACCCCAGTTGCCACTTCAGCCTAGGAGAAATCCAGGAGCAGACTACGGGTCCCTCCCAAAGTCTAAGGGCCAAAACACCGAGCTAACGAAGACCTTGGAAATAGCCAACCAATGCTTAGCTCAGGCATACGTTGTAATCACTCCGTGATATAACATGGGGGCCTTAAACATGACAAATCGGGATAACGCCTACCAAAGAGCCCTACTTCAAGTATGTAACTTTAACAGTTCAAGTGATGAGATTGCTTTAGTAAAAATAAAGAAAGTCCATCATACTCAGAAGAAGGAAGAAACTTTCATTAAAAAAAAATGAATGCAAGTGCAATGACCGAGCTAAACAACTCGAGAAAGGTTCAGTCATCATAGGGCACAACCGCCCCACTGAAAATTTGTGAAAGACTGGGTTTACAGCACCCGGAAGCCACAAAAGCCCAGAGAAACGCCACCTAAAGAATCTGCCTCCTCATCCTCCGGAGAATCGGGCTCCTCTTCATCCGCTTGGTCCGCTATCTCAGGAGAGAGACCCTTCATAGTAACGCAATTGAGGTTAAGCCCGGAGAACTTCTTTCAAACCAGCCACCGGCAAAGCTTAAACCCTGAGCAGTATGAACCTGAACCATACTCCGCCTGGAGGTCATGAAATTCCTGGGAGTCTTTAAAATCCCAGACCTCTTTCTCTCGCTCAGCCTCCAGATCGAAGTTTCAGGTCCGGTTCAGAGGAGTGGACTCCAAGTCCCGCACCTACTGCCTGAGAAGCTCCCTCTCCCCTTCCATCCTCGACGACTCCTCTCTGTACCATGTGCTCTCTTCAGTAAGCCGAGCGATTTGAGCTTCCTAGTCATGGACAAGTAGCTCTTGAGACTCGCTCCCCTTGTGGGTGTGTTGGAGCTCACCCCGGATCTGGTTGAGCTCAACCTGGAGCTTCTGGTTGGTAGCACGCTGGTCGAGAGCATCAACGCGATGGATGTGCATCTGGAGAGCCATGGCACGAATGGCAGAATTTACCTGTCGGCAAGAAAGAAAGATCAGAAGACAGTGGCAAAGGGCAAAACAAGAGAAGAGAGAAAAAGGTCACTTACCACCATATAGTGAGTAGAGGCGAACGTGGATAAATCCCCGGGCTCCATGTTTCCCCACTGAGCAATTTCATCATTGGTAACTGCTTTCTGGCTCCTCCGATGGGCAACCAGATAATCATTTACCCCTTCCCAGTTTCCCACTAGGAATCGGGGGTAAGGACGGGGCTGAAGGGGGTTGAAGGATACCTCCCCTTACTGAGGGATTTTGCTTCCCCCAGGGTTAGTCCCTCTAGTCCTCTCAGGAGGGGGCATCGGAACCTCAGGCGAAGGAGAGGGAAGGACCGACTCGATAGACCTGAACTCAGTGCTTCCTAAAGAAGGGGTTCGGTCGGGGCGCGTCCTCTTCGCTTGGCGTCTCTGGCTGTCCGAGAGAAGGCAGTGTGAATCAGCACTAGACATGATGGCTGCCACAAGAGCACAAGGTATTAGTCCAACAATAAACAAAATGAATATGTACACAAGTCACAAGACACTATGCGACCTAAAAGACTGACCTACCCGGGTTCAAGCCTACCTACACGAGCTTCTCCTTAGCTAAGTAGTCCAAGCAATGAAAGCCTACCAATGCCTAGGATAGCATCATTTTTTGAGTCTCAGGGTCCAGCTCGGCCCTGGGGTCCTGGATAGCGCCCCTCCAAGAAGTGGGAAAGGGCCACCCCTCGGGGTTGATTCTGTCACTATGATCGCCCACTCAGATGAATTCTCAAACTGCCCCAACATACCCAGGTTTTGATCCCCGCTAAGGATCTCACTGATTGGCATATCAAAGGCAGCCTGATCCAACACCTAGTGAAATGTCATAATCGAGTCTAGGGGTCAGGTGTAACTTTCTAGTTTTTCCCATCTATTTCCAAGGTCCAGGGCAATACTGGAAATCTGGTCCGGTTCAAGGATTCAAATAATCCCATACTGCATGTGCCTCGGGTCTTACCCTGGTGGCTGAGACAGGCCATCCCAACACTTGGTGGCACACCAGTATCAGCCTTGGCAGGATAAATCTCCCCAGACTTATCCAACGGCTGTGAACATTTAAAACTAACATGAGTCTCTATAAATGTCCAGTTTTAGGGTTTTACACAGAATTAAACCAAACAACATGAATCAAACATGCAATTTATTTATTTCCACTAAATAACAAAAGTACATCAAATCATATTGAAGCTAAGGGCATACAAAACTGCCTAACAGCTCCCACTTGCACTTAGGTCCAATCTGGTACAAGCCGGAGTCCCATACTTTCCATGTGTTTCTCAAACACCTTCTGTGTCAGTGGCTTAGTCAATGGGTCTGCCACATTATCCGCTGATGCTACCTTCTGAATCAGGACGTCCCCTCTACCAACGATCTCCCGCAGTACATGGTACTTTCTCTCGATGTGCTTCGACTTCGAGTGAGCCCGAGGCTCTTTAGCCTGGGCGATCGCTCCATTGTTGTCACACAACAACGGGATGGGAGATGTGCTGGATGGAATCGCTCCCAATTCGTGTATGAACTTCTTCATCCACACGGCTTCCTTGGCAGCTTCACTTGCGGCAATGTACTCGGCCTCGGTTGTGGAGTCTGCAGTGGACCCCTGTTTGCTGCTTTTCTAGCAAACAGCACACGATCTTATCGTGAAAACATACCCAGATGTAGACTTTCTATCATCTGGATCCGACTGGAAATCGGCATCGGTATACCCTAGAACTTGCAGTGAACTACCATCGAATACTAGACAAAACTCTTTTGTCCTTCGAAGGTATTTGAGTATGTTCTTTACAGCAGTCCAATGCTCCTGCCCTGGGTTTGCCTGGAATCTGCTTACCACACTCACCGCCAGAGCAATGTCAGGGCGAGTGCACAGCATGGCATACATGATGCTCCCTACGGCTGAGGCATAGGGAACATCTCTCATGCTCTCAATCTCCTCAGAAGTCTTGGGAGACATCTTCTTGGAGAGAGTGACTTCGTGCCTGAAAGGAATGTTTCCTTTCTTGGAGTTCTCCATGTTGTACCTCTTGACAATTTTGTCAATATAAGCAGCCTGGGATAATCCAATTATCCGCTTCGATCTATCTCTATAAAGTCGAATACCCAGTATGTATGAAGCTTCTCCAAGATCTTTCATGGAGAACTGCCGTGATAGCCATACCTTGACCGAAGTCAACATTCCTACATCATTCCCAATGAGTAGGATATCGTCCACGTACAACACCAAAAAGGTGATCTTATCCCCACTGGACTTCCTGTAAACACAGGGCTCATCCGGATTTTGCTCAAAGTCAAACGTTTTGACTGCAGAATCAAAACGGATGTTCTAACTCCTAGAAGCCTGCTTAAGTCCATATATGGATCTATTAAGTTTACATACCATGTGTTCCTGACCAGCAGCAATGAAGCCTTGCGGCTGCTGCATGTAGATATCTTCACTAAGATCTCCATTCAGGAGCGCGGTTTTGACATCCATTTGCCAAATCTCATAGTCATGGTACACTGCTACAGCTAGCAGGATCCTGATGGATTTAAGCATGGCCACGGGCAAAAAGGTTTCCTCATAGTCGATGCCTTCTTTCTGAGTATACCCTTTCGCCACCAAGCGAGCTTTAAAGGTCTCAATCCTGCCATCGGGGCCCTTCTTCCTCTTGTAGATCCATTTGCAACCAATTGCTTTTACCCCGGGGGGCGGATCCACTAGAGTCCAGACTCCATTGGTCTCCATTGAGTCCATTTCAGCTCTCATCGCCTCCACCCACTTCTGGGAGTCTATGTCTAACATAGCTTCCGCGTAAGTCACGGGATCCTCTTCACTAGTCAAGGTTTCCACCAGGTAACTATCCTGGTCATAACCATATCGGACTGGTGGTCTGGATACCCGGGTGGTTCTTCTAGGTTGGTCATTACCTGGAATTTGTGGCACATCGCCCACTGCTCCTGAGCTTTCCTCATCAAGAACTATTTCCTGACGATGGGTGTCCAGGATGTAATCAGATTCTAAGAAATGGGCGTTTCGACTGCAGAACACTTTCTGCTCACTCGGGTCATAGAATAGATAACCCACCGAATCTTTTGGGTAGCCTATAAACAGGCAACGACTGGTTTTAGATTCCAACTTGTCCGCACTTGTTCTTTTAACGTGTGCAGGACAACCCCAAATCTTCAAGTGTCTTACACTTGGCTTCCTTCCGATCCAAAGTTCATATGGAGTTTTCGGAACTGATTTGGTTGGAACCCGATTCAGCACGTAGATAGCAGTCTCTAATGCGTATCCCCAAAAGGATGTGGGTAATGTGAGTGTACGAGAAGTGACCGGACCATGTCTAACAAGGTTCTATTCCTCCTCTCTGAGACACCGTTGAGTTGAGGTGTAGCAGGAGGGGCTAATTGTGACACTATCCCATTGGCCTTTAAATAGTCCCTGAATTCGTCAGAGAGATACTCGCCACCTCGATCTGATCGAAGGGCCTTAATTTCTCTCCCTAACTGTTTCTCGACTTCCTGTCTGAACTCTTTGAACTTTTCAAATGATTCAGACTTATGTCTCATTAGGTACACGTAACCATATCGTGAAAAATCATCTGTAAAGGTGATGAAGTACACGTGTTGATTGCGTGTCCTAACACTCAGGGGACCACATACATCAGTATGTATTAGGTCAAGTGTGCCTTCAGATCTTTTAGGCTTACCGTCAAATGGCCGCTTAGACATCTTACCTTGAAGGCAAGGTTCACAAGTGGGAAGATTTTCTACAGTTAGAAAATCCAAAGGACCATCCTTTACCAACCTTGTGATTCGGTCAATACCGATATGGCCAAGTCGGTAATGCCAGAGGCACGTGGGACTTACTGTATCACGATTCCTTTTCTTGGGATTTTTGACCGATGTAGTTTCGGTTAAGCTAGTTTCCAGAGAAGGATGTAGAACATAGAGACCGTTCTCTTGTTCCCCGCATGCGATGAATTTATTATTCCATTTAACAGTAATCATATTACTGAAATAAACAGTATATCCATCAGCACACAGTTTTGAAACAGAAATTAAATTTCTTCTCAAGTTCTGTACATAAAGACAATCTTTAAGTACAAGCATTCCTTCTTTAAAAACTAATTCTACGGTTCCTATTGCCGTTGCTGCAACACTTGCAGTTGTTCCCAAGAATAATTTCACTTCACCTTCACTCAACCTTCTACTAACTTTGAACCCCTGCAGTGAGTTACACGCATGAGTTGAAGCCCCGGAGTCAACACACCAGGACACAGAAGTAACTAACATGTTAGTTTCTATGACACAAGTTTCGATGTTACCTTTCTTAGATTCCAGGTAGGCAGGACAATTCCTCTTCCAGTGGCCGGTCTGCTTGCAGAAGTGACAGACATCAGATGCCTTGTTCTTCTTCTGCTTCTTAGGATTGGTAGCCTTCTTCTGAGGCTTCTTTGCCTTTCTCTTTTTCTTGCCCGATTTGTTAGCTTCAGCAAGCATAACCACAGGCTCATCCTTCTTAAGTAGATCCTCGGCTCTCTGCAACATATTGCTGAGTTCCTGGACGCTGACATTCAGCTTATTCATATTGTAGTTCATTGTGAATGCATTGAAGGAAGAGGGCAAAGAATTGTGGATGGCATCCACTTGCGTGCCAAGATCTAGCCCGGATCCAAGAGCTTCAAGTTCATTAATGTAACCCATCATCCGAAGACAATGGTCATGAACTTTCTGCCCTTTGGTCATCTGCACGGTCATGAACAATTTCAGGACCTTCTGTCGAGTATAACGGTTCTGCTCTTCATACATTGTTCTTAGACTGTCCTATATGTCCTTGGCTAGTTCGATCTGATTGAACTGCCTCTGTATTGAGTTGTCTAATGAGGCAACGACAAAGCAGCGGGCTAGGGAGTTCTTATCCTCCCACTCTTGGTAGTCCCTCCTATGGGCCTCAGAAGCCCTATCACCCGGACGTTCCGGTGTAGGATTTTTCACCACCTTGTCTAACTTTTTGGAAGTTAGGACCAGCATAAGATTTCTGTACCAGTCGGCATAGTTTGGGCCCTTTAGCTTGTTATCGTCTAGAAGCTTTGCAAATTGATCGTTTGCCATTTTCTAATAAAATAGCAAAATCATTAGTCCACAACCTTAGTTTGATTCATGTTACCTACATTGATATGGCTTTTAATCTATGTTCCATTCCCATTTGTTCATCTCTGAGATTTCCCTCCTTTCTCAGTGACGGAGACGACGAAATGTCTCTGGAAATGTGGGAAATCACATGGGGTGCGTGAAGCCAACTGTTTCAGCTGCATAACCTCACCACCTTTCTGTGATGGATCATATCCACTCATCAAATGAGTTTCCCTTTGGCCTCTGTCAGACAAGGTTCAGAGCCGTTTTCAGGTAAACCTTTCTATCCAGTGAGTGCTTACCCATCATATTCAGGTTACGCCAAGGTACCGTGAGAGAGTTCCCATTTTCTGGTGAAGCCCCTCCCACATCGGTCTATGACGCTCCTATCATCTTATGGAACACTCTAATAGATCCAACAGCAAATGGATAGTCCAATTTTATGGTGCGTTTCCTCATTACTGAAGGACCCATCATTGTGCTAATGACGGAAGGCCTTTAGAGAGTCCATCATATGGGTCTCCCTATCACAAGCATTCATATTTGCTGGAGGGAACAAAACGCCGTAGTTTTAATTTAGGTCAAACCAGAGTGGCTCCCACTGACTTTCATAAAGTCAGATTTCTGGTGGGCCTTAATCGGCTAGGGGTTCCGTACGCATCCCTTTTCAGGGTTGTGGGGGCCCACCAAACAAAGAGGGGTCATCCAATGACCTTGAAGGACACCTTGGCAATGATGTGCATTCAGCCATGGTGTGCGCAAGAGCCACTAACGAGTCTTCATGGGCCAAGTACTTATGGCCCATGGTCGCAGCACATCAAACATCCAAACATCACATGTAAAGGAGGAATTGATCCAATCAATTAACTGCTGTAAAGCCCATCGAATAGCCCATTGAAATCCAAGTCATTAACAATTAATGTCTACTAGGTGTATGGGCTGAATCGCAGATAGCAGTTCGGCCCATACAACTTATCTCACAGTAATGGGCCTTTTGCAGTTTTAACCCTTTAAAATTGGGCATTACAGGTGGGCCGAATTAATCCCTGTAATTGAACATCAGATTTGGAACAGCAAGTGTGAGAAATACTGACTGAAAAACAGTCCCTATCGAACCCCAGATTCGGTCCAAACAGTTTTGGTCCAATCTAGTCCGAGAGGATCCAAAACTGATTTTCAATTCAAGAATTAATTCATGAAAGATCTGAAATTAATAATTTTGATTTCAAACAATCACAAATCAAACTATGGACTGTTCGCACCACTTGCAAAATAGAGGTTAATCACAAGGGTTGCAGTTTCACAAACTGCAAATCGCAGAAAGCGATTTCTCCAACTGCAAATCTCCAGCGCTGCCTTCTTCTTCCTTCTTCTATAATCAAGAAAAATAACAGAAATCCTATTTCTATTAATTACATTCTTGATCAAATCCTATACATTCAGTCTAAAATAAAAAAAAAAATTTGCAAACCGAATATAAATAAATAGAAAGAAAAAGGGTGCGCAGACTATCTGCGCCAAATCTGCACTGTGATCTCCAGGTTCGAACAGTCCATTAAATCAAAATAAATAAAGAACAATTCTAAATAAATTTTGGATTTAATAAAATTAATTTCAGATCAATCGCCCTTAACAAGAAACAGTTTCTTGAAATAAAGAAAACAATCTGCGCAAAACCTGAAAGAACAACTTCTATCCATCTGCGCAGGGTCAGATCTGATTTTCTTTTGGTTCAAGATTCAAACCTGTGGCTCTGATACCGCTGAAAGAATGGTAGGATCCATCTAATGGACGCCATAAAGGTTGCGGAATGGGTGGGCGAATTTCAAAAATTTCCTACCTTCTCTCAACTGGGAATCATATTCCCTAAGTTTAGAATACAATATTCAAGGATCCTACTTGAACCATAATCAAACCAGATCTGTACCAAAAGATAAATGGGAGGAATATGCCTGATCTGGAGAAGCAGTATCTCCCAAAGTTGGTGTTCACGCCCAAAGAATGCTCCAAGATCCATTCCTACTGAAGATGACACAGCTGTGAATGGAACAGAACCAGCTGGGTGCGTCCTACACACTGGATCCTTCACAAGAATCCTCTGGAAGTACTAAACACTGAATCCTTTTCAGTATTTCTTGCAAGACTGATGTCAAGAACAGATTTCTTGACTTTCTTTTCTGCAAAGATCTAATCTTGCAATGGCAGATGGCGGCGGCAGGAGGAGATTTCCAAAAACAAAAAAGGCTGAACTGCTTTTTTTTTTCTGTTTTCTGGAGAGTATGAATCAGATCTGATCTGAATTCGCAGGAGATATCCTATACCTCTTCAAGGTGGTTCGAAATCTCCTCCTTTCTTCTTGATTAAGAAACCTCCTTTTTAGGAGTTATCCCAATCCAAATCAGTATTTGGATAGGGGATAATCTTAATCCTTTTCTGCAGATAGAGTTAGCTTACTCCTAATCTTATCAGAAGGTTACCAGATTCAAATCTAATTTGAATTTGGTCTCTAAGAGTGGATAAGGCTAAAGGCCCAATCCTTTTACTAACTTTAATCTCAAATTCGCCCCATGGATGGGTGATCATATCAGCCCACCTCGAAATGGGCTTTTGGCCCATTAAGTGTTTAGTGTCTAATTACTTTCCAATCTGCTGCCCAGTTGGGCTTCTTTGTATGGCGTGGGACCCAAGCATTGATCTACACACCAGCCACATGGGTTTGGCCCAGCCTTTAATACAAGGCCCAGCCGAATTCACTGAAAAACTCAATGAACCCCTTGAGTCCATCATATGGACCCTATGGGCCCAACACTTACATTAAGTGGTCCCTGGGCCAAGCCATCTTATAAAAACCCAGGGACTGTGGGTAGGTGCAAGATTAGCCCATCAGGTATTATCCTCAATGGTCTTACACTTAACCTCTCAGCCCTTAATGATCAAGCACTGCCCGACAAGAGAGGACCTCTCCCTCGGCTGTAAGGAACAGTGCCGCACTCTCCTCTCACATGGATCCCGGGAATTAAAACCATTTGCAAACAATTCGAAACCGTACATATATATATAAATATATTAATTTTGCAAAACAAAGTTCCAACGATTGAAATCAACTGCCGGTAGTTTGGTTTCCATCAGAGAGAGTGCATTCCCGATCATTACCCTTTGTCCGACAAAGTGGCTGATTCTGTCACTATGATCACCCACTCAGATGAATTCTCAAACTGCCCCAACATACCCAGGTTTTGATCCCCGTTAAGGATCTCACTGATTGGCATATCAAAGGCAGCCTGATCCAACACCTAGTGAAATGTCATAATCGAGTCTAGGGGTCAGGTGTAACTTTCCAGTTTTGCCCATCAATCTCCAAGGTCCAGGGCAATACTGGAAATCTGGTCCAGTTCAAAGATTCAATTAATCCCACACTGTATGTGCGTAGGGTCTCACCCTGGTAGCTGAGACAAGCCACCCCAACCGACTTGGTGGCACCATAGTGTCAGCCTTGTCAGGATAGGTCTCCCCAGACCGACCCACTGGCTATGAACATTCAAAACTAACACAAGTCTCAATAAGTGTCCAGTTTAAGGGCAATACATAGAAACATACCAAGGGAGCATGAATCAAATATGTACTTTTATTCATTTACAATAAACTCATAGAGTACATCAATTTTGATTGAAGCTAAGGGCATACAAAACTGTCTAACACTCCCTCATTCTCTTCAAGAAACTTCTAAGAGTTGCTGCCCCTAGCTCCCTTTGGGCTGCTATTTGGGCTGCAACTTAGCTTGCTTTTGAGCTCATGTAGGCTACACTCTAGGCTATTTTTCAGGCAAAAATGGGCTGGGCCAAAATTTCCTTCTTGTAGGCTTCTTCCCTTGGGATTTCCAAAGAGTTAGCTTGCACTACTTGGGCCAAATAAAACTCCCTTGCTCTCATGGCTGGGCTGGGCTGAACTTGATAAATTTTGGGCTTTCTTTTCTTGCTTTTGCCTTCTTTTTCTTGATTTGGCTGCCCTTGAAATATTTCTTGCAATCAAGCTAAAATAGGGCAAAATCTAATTAAACCAGTGTAAAATTTCATGCAAAAACCTCATAAAATATAGATAAATTGTAGGTTCATAAAATACCCCCACACTTAAGCTTTTGCTTGTCCTCAAGCAAAGACATCAGCCATAAACTGAACATTCCCTCCTTCTGTTCTCACTATTTACCTGGTGAACTTTTTAAGATAGAAATGCATTGAGTAGTCGGGAAACTGTTGTAAGTGCTCAACTCTTATTCTTGTAAATTGCCATTTAACATATGTATAAGATTCAAGGAAAGGAGAATATGAATTTCATCAAAGTCCTGCCTTCACTCCCAATCAATATATAATTAAGCTCCTTAATTGTCAAAGTTAATAATCAAATTACACTAAGTTTCACATCTGTAACTTTATCTTAATGAGAATTCAACTTAGTATGCCCTCTTGGACCTCAACTGTCACCATCATTACTTATTTCTAGGGGTGAGTGCATTTTATGCTCCATCTCACATTGGTCACATGCTTGAGGTAGATAAAAAAAAACTCATGTTTTGAGCTGCTAGTTTTACTATTCAGCTCAAAATAGCGGAGTCAATTTGGGCTTTTGTCCTTCTTTGAACCTCAAGAATCAGCACTTCAAATGTGCACTAGCTCTCTTGACCATTAACCATGAAATCAAGTGCTTTCATACACATGAAGGTAGTTAGGGCTAGTCATGCTGAAAGGCATATTCAACTCCCCTTTTTCTCATGCATATACTAAGTTGGGTCATTTGCAAGAATAAAAACTTAGCAAATACATTGGTCTCCCTCAACTCATTGTATTCCTTCTTAAAAAATCACCTAATAAATAGCAATGAATTTGGGGGGTTCCAGTTTACTTGGGTATGCCTGCAAATGTGTGTTGGGGTGAATGTGGTGCATGGCTTCAGCCCCCAAATTCTAGTTCTTAGGCTCACTCCCCCACACTTAAGGTGAACATTGTCCTCAATGTTCGTAGTGATAAGGAGTAACAATAAAACCAACAAGAGCATCATCAAGTAATAGGAGGTGTTTAGAGGACTTCCCTTGAATTCTGCAATAGGCTCTGTTGATGAGGGGTCTCATTGTGGAAATTCACCAAGTACTAGAAGGAGGGATCAGAAGCTTTATTCTAACTAACATCCTAAAAATAATCTAAAGCGAAATGCTATAGATGAGAAAACCAGTTCAGGTCTGCTTGTCATAAACTGTAGAAGTCAAAGCAATAAAAAGACTAATATACACAATTCAAAAATGTAAATAATTTAACCAATCAGTATTTCTAATCTAATTGCAAATTCCAAGGCAAATACTAAATGCTATCTGAGAATGCAAAATTCCAAGCTCAATAGCAATAAGCAGATCTGAAATCTACTATAGACAAATCTGAAACAAGACTGAAATCAAGAACTTTGGGCTGCTCTTCGGGTTCCAATCTGTATATACCTTGGGTAGTATGCAATCTTCTTGATTTCAGCAATGAAAATTAATTACAAAGATCTGAACTGCTGAAACTTTACTACTGAAGGTCACTATACAGATCTGAAATCAGAAGCTACTGAATGCAATTTACAAATTCTTTCTCAATATGCACATCTGATTTTATTTCTGAAATCAGCAATGAAAATTAATTACACAGATCTGAAATCTCAGCAGCTACTGAGAACAGCAATATACATATTTGAAATCAGTAGCAATTTATAGATTCTCTTTGAAATCAAATAGCTACTGCAATTTACAAAATAGATCTGATGTCATTGCTGAAATCAGTAGCTACTGAAACTACACTATTGCAGGTCAATGTACAGGTCTAAAATCAGTAGCTATTGAGAGCAGTAATATACAGAATTCAGTAGCAATTTACAAATTCTTAATCAGCTAAAAATTTTTCTTAGTAAACAGGTCTGAAATCAGTAACCTCTGAGAGTAGAACAACAGTTTACAAATTCCTTCTCTTCACCTTGCTAAAATCAGATGAGATTACACAGATCTGAACTACTGAGACCTGAAATCTCAGTAGCTACTGAGAACAGCCATATACAGAACAGCTACGACTGCTACTGAGATCAGATCTGAATTCATTAGCCACTAAGAGTAGTACAGCTATGTTCAGGTCTGATTTCCATATTGAAAGGCTACTAAATATCAGATCAGACCCCACTGTTTTTATTAGTTGTGCATCACCAAACACCAGCTAAAGTAGCCATACTAAAACTGAGCAATTCAACAGGATAACCCACTGATATTAGCAATGAAACATGCTGTATACAGATCTGCACAAAACCGAAATCAATCAGCAGTAAAAAGACATTTAGTGTGCTCAGATCTGATATGAGATTTCAGAAGAAAGAACTAGTGTATACAGATCTGAATCTGTGGCTATACTATGCATGGTAGCAAAGTTTCAGATCTGTATATATCACAAATACAGATCTGAAACTCTGAATTGAAAGTTATAGCAGAGAGTTATACAGATATGATTAGGTATGTGTTCAGATCTGATTGCAGAAGTAACAAGAAAAGTAATCAGATCTGAACTGCACTCTTTTGAGTAGCAGCTACTCAATCTGAAATCAGTGGTTATTGTGAGGTTTTACAGCAGCTGAAATTACAGCAGTTACTTGATCAATCAAATACAACAGCTACTTGATACTAGGTCAGGGCTGGTATGGAAATTCAGCAAGGAATGCAAGTGTATACAGATCTGAATCTGTGGCTATACTATGCATGGTAGCAAAGTTTCAGGTCTGTATATCAGGTCTGTTCTAACTTGCTTCCCATAAGACCTGCTAGATCTCCGAATTGATGTGGGTTTCAGATCTGAAATCATGGTGAATACAAGTCTGATTTCAGATCTGAAACTCAGAATTGAAAGCACCAAGTTAGAACAAAAATGCTTCATTATGAGTTCAGATCTGATTGCAAAAGTGGTAAGCAGTGTGATCAGATCTGAACCACAAAATATGCAAGCAATTATAGCAGAAAGTTCAGGTCTGAATTCTATAAATCACAGTTAAAGCAATCAGAACTGTACTAACCGTCTATGCATCATTTAGCCATACATTGATATAATAATTTTTTTTTCTTTTGAGATGAAATAAAACTAGAACACAAAGAAGTAATGCAACTATACTATTGAACTAAATCTCTCTCCTTTTTTTTTTTCTGTGAGTTCAGATCTGATTTCTGATTGCAGATATCACAGCTAAGGTAATCAGATCTGAACTGCACCAGCTGCCTATGAGAAGAAACAATTCAGCAATTCAACTTTTATCTTTTTATTTTTTTCTTTTGAAATAGACAAAACCTGTAATCAACTAAACTACCTAAACTAAAACAGAAAGCAAACATGAAGCAATTCAGCAATAGGAAAGAAGACCAACTTCATTAGTAATGCAAGCTACTGCATTCAAATCTGAATTCTAAGATGCAGAATTAAAAATCAGCAATGTATGCAGAGCTAAAAATCAGATTATCAGGGCTGAATGATGTTGTACATGATTTCTGCACCTTGGGATCTAAAGTTTATAAGGGTATATGCAAGAATTCTTTACACCTTTAGATCTGTAATTTTTCATTTCAGCAGCTACTGATGCTAAGTTCAGTAGCTAGAACCACAGTTATCAGGGCTGATATGAAAATTCAGCAAGGTGTATTGGTGTATACAGATTTGAGATCAGTATATCAGGTCTGGAATCATGCAATACCACTGATCTTAGATCTGTACACTAGTTGTTCGAGCTTTCTTCTCATCAGTCCTGAGGTATCTTCGAATGTGGGTGAGTTACAGATCTGAAATCAGACCTGTACTCACACCATTTCAGATCTGATCTCAGATTTGAAAGCAGACAAACCAATTTTTTTTTTCTTTTTTTTTCTTTTAAGAGGAAAGAAAACTAAAAGAAAAGAAAGTAATCTGATTGTTGAATTCAAGAAACAACAAGTAATCAGATCTGTACTCTTTTGAGATAATGAAGCTAAAAAAAATGAAAGTGATCAGATCTACATAAACTCAACTACAACTGAAATTAAAGATGGAGCAATCAAGTACTAAGAGAGGAAACCGGCTCCATCAATGAAGCCATTGCATTCAAAACTGAAATTTAAGATGCACAATTGGAAACCAGCAATGAATGCAAAGCAACAAATCAGATTAACAGTGCCCAATGTTTCCTAATATTGCTACACTAAATCCCTGGCAACGGCGCCAAAAACTTGTTGTGTGGCTCAATGTGACACTAGCAAGTGCACTAGCCGTTCAAGTAATAAAGTAGGGAGTAGAGTATCATTCCCACGAGGACTTATGTAGCAACTACTAGTAATAAATCAGTCTACTGTTATCTGATCAGCCGAAATGTAAAACTAATAAAAAAAATGAAATTAAAACTATAAAGTTATTTCTAACACATTGGACCAAACACCTTGTATGCAAGTGAGGAGACAAGCTAAAAATGCATAGAAAAATAAATTCAGCAACTAGTTTTCTAAGCAATTCGAGTAGAATAGGATTCAACCTTGGATTGGTGAAATCCCAAAGTAATGAACAGCCTCTCTCGAGCACGTGTTGAAACTATGCATGAGTGACGGTTCTTCTATCTCTAGCAAGAATCTAATCCCATGAATGCATTCAGATCTAGCAATTCTAGGGCTTCATTTCAGCTGGATGATCATCAACTCAGTTGAATGAACACCAACCGAATTGTGCAAGTTATCTCTAACCTTGCACTCAATTCGGCTCTTGATTGGCAGATCTGAATTCTTAGAGTCTTTCTCAAGTACTCTAGGAATTCCAAGAAAGAGGAACAATTCGGCCAGACTGAATTAAAGCTACCTGAATTCTTTCTCAAGTAATTAAGGTATTACAAGTTCATGATCTGAAATCACAGATCTGATTTTATAGAATAGCAGTTCAGATCTCACTATTTCATGATCTGAATTTACAGATCTGAGATTGGAAAATAGCAATTCAGACCTTGTAAATTCATGATCTGAAATTTCAGATCTGAGATTTCCAATTAGCAGTTCGGCCAACAATCCACAATTAAAATTCCAAACAAGAAACTTCAAGATTGAATCTACTTTACTCGAATGAACTTAGAAAACAAATTACAAAATTGAATTTACATGAAACATGCTTTGATTACAGCAAGAAGGGAAAATTTGATGGAGAAATTACAAAAATCTTAGCTGAATTTGATTACCAAATTGTGCAGAAATCAAGTGAGGATGAAACCTTGATCTCCAATTGCTTTCTCCCCCTTCAAATTCAGCTTCTTCTTCTCTTGATGCTGCTTGTTCCTCCTCTCTTCTCCTTTCTTGCTCCTATCTCTCTCTCTTCTTCTCTCTTAGAACAAAAGCTCAAGGAGAGTTTGAAATCAGATGTTTGGACCCCTTTTTCCCCCTCTAGAGGCCTCCTTATATAGGCTTTCAAGGAAGATCTTGCCTCTTCTTGAAGTCTCTAGAATTGGGTGTATTACACCCCTCATGAACCTTCTAGAGTGCTCCCTCATTCTCTTCAAGAAACTTCTAGGAGTTGCCGCCCCTAGCTCCCTTTGGGCTGCTATTTGGGCTGCAACTTAGCTTGCTTTTGAGCTCATGTAGGCTACACTCTAGGCTGTTCTTCAGGCTAAAAATGGGCTGGGCCAAAATTTCCTTCTTGCTAGGCTTCTTCCCTTGGGTTTTCCAAAGAGTTAGCTTGCACTACTTGGGCCGAATAAAACTCCCATGCTCTCATGGCTAGGCTGGGCTGAACTTGATAAATTTTGGGCTTTCTTTTCTTGTTTTTGCCTTCTTTTTCTTGATTTGGCTACCCCTGAAATCTTTCTTGCAATCAAGCTAAAATAGGGCAAAATCTAATTAAACCGGCATAAAATTTCATGCAAAAACCTTATAAAATATAGATAAATTGTAGGTTCATCAACCGCCACTGGATCCCCTGCCACAGCTGTTACTTGCCAGGGCTGCATAGGTGGCCGTTGGGACGTACTCCTTACCTAGGCGAGTGACACGTCTCCAAAGTGACAGGCACGCCTCCACCTACTGAGAGATGTGTGGCCATGGTTCCTATGGCCACGGCTGCAACAGTTGCAGTAGTCCCCAAGTAGAGTGTGACTTCTCTTTCACTCAGCCTTCTACTTACCTTAAACATTGCAGTGAGTTACATGCATGAGTTGAAGCCCCAGAGTCAATACACCAGAATGTAGAAACTACCAATAAATTGGTTTCTATAACGCAAGTTTCAAAATTACCTTTCTAGGATTCCAGGTAGGCAGGACAGTTCCTTTTCTAGTGGCCGGTCTTCTTGCAGAAGTGATAGGCATCCAATGCTTTGTCTTTCTTCTGCTTCTTGGGTTTGGCAGCCTTCTTCTGGGGCTTTCTCTTTGCCTTCCTTTTCCTGCTCAATTTTCCAGTTTCAACAAGCATGGCAATGGGTTCATCCTTTTTAATCAATTCTTCGGCCCTCTGCAACATATTGCTGAGTACCTGCAAGCTGACATTCAGCTCGTTCATGTTGTAGTTCATGATGAATGGATTAAAGGATGGAGGCAGAGAGTTGAGAATAGCATCGATCTGTGTTACTAGATCTAGCCCGAATTCAAGAGCCTCTAGTTCGTTGATATAACCCATCATCCGGAGACAATGGTCGTGAACTTGTTGGCTCTTGGACATCTGTGCGGTCATGAACTGTTTCAAGACCTTCTGCCGAGTAGAACAATTCTGCTCTTCGTACATTTTCTTGAGGCTATCCAATATGTCCTTGGCAAGTTCGACCTGATCGAGCTGCCTTTGAATTGGATTGTCCAAGGAGGCAATGATATAGTAGTGGGCAATGGAGTTTTTCTCCTCCCATTCTTGGTATTCTCTTCTACGGGCCTTAGAAGCTCTATCTCCCGGACGATCCGGGGCAGGATTCTTGGCTACCTTATCCAACTTTTCAGAGGTTAAGACCAACATAAGTTTCCTATACCAGTCGGCATAGTTTGGGCCCTTAAGCTTGTTGTTGTCAAGAAGCTTTGCAAATGATCCGTTTACCATTTTCTGATAAAAGAGCAAACATCAGTCCACAACCTAATTTGATTCATATTCATTACATAGATACGGATTTTAATCTATGTTCCATTTCCATTTATTCATCTCTGAGATTTCCCTCCTTTCTTAGTGACGGAGACTATGGGTTGTCTCTGGAAATGTGGGAAATCACATAGGGTGCATGGAGCCAACTGTTTCAGCTGCATAACCCCACCACCTTTCTGTGAAGGATCATATCCACTCATCATATGAGTTTTCCCTTTGGCCTCTATAAGACAAGGTTCAGAGCCATTTTCAAGTAAACCTTTGTGTCTACTGAGTGCTTACCCATCATGTTCATGAATGCCAAGGTACCGTGAGAGAGGTCCCATTTTCTGGTGAAGCCCCTCCCACATTAGTCTATGATGCCCCTATCATCTTATGAAACACTTAGACAAGCCAAATAGTAAATGGATAGCCCATTTTTTGGTGTATTTCCTCATTACTGAGGGACCCATCCTCATGTTAGTGATGGAAGGCCTTTAGAGAGTTCATCATATGAATCTCCCAATCAAATGCACTCATATTAGCTGGAGGGAACAATTATTACGCCCTAATTTGATTTAGGTCTAACCAAAGTGGCTCCCACTAACTTTCATAAAGTCAGATTTCGGTGGGCCTTAATCAGCTAGGGTTCTGCACGTAACCTCTGGATGAGGTGTGGGGCCCACCATTGAGGGAGGTCATCTAATGACCAAAAGGGACACCATGGCAATGATGTGCATTAAGCCATGGTGTGTGCAAGAGCCACTATCGATTGAGCATGGGCCAAGCACTTATGGCCCATGTACGTAGCACATCACACATCCAAACATCTTATGCAGGGATGAATTGATCCAATCAATTAATCATCTATAAGGCCCATTTGAATCCCATTTTAAATCTATAATATTAACCATTAATATTATCTAGGTATATGGGCTGAAGTAGGGTTACCCAGTTCGGCCCATATAGCTTTATCCTTTGAAGTGGGCTTTCGGTAGTTTTAACTATTTAAAACTGGGCCTTTATAGGTTGGGCCGAATTAACCATTTAATTAAATATCAATCCTCAAGCCCATTAGTGGGAAAAATAGGGCTGACATTCAGCCTTGACTAAACCCTAGATTTGGTCCAAACAGTTTGAACCAATCTTGGTTCGAATGGATCTAGCGTTTGATCTTTAATTAAATCTTTAATTCAAGAAAATAATCTAAAACTAAAGAACTGATAAAAGGAAATCAATAATCTGTCTAATAGGGCTATTCGCACAATCCATCCTACAAAACAGATGTTAGATCACAGATTGCAGTTTCACAAAACTACAAATCGCAGGTAGCGAATGTCCCATCTGCAAAATCTCCCTTTTTGCGCCGCCATCTTCGATCCAAAATTAAAATAAATAGAAATCTTATTTCTATTAATAATTACATCAGATCGAATGCCTAATACATTGAGTCTAAAAATAAAAAAATATTTATAGACCAAATGTAATAAATAAATCAAGAAACTGCAAATCTTGTAGGTTCCCTACGCAAACCAAGAATTTGATCTCTTCTTGTATGAAAAACCCATAAATCAAGAAAATCATAAAAAACTATTCTAAACAATAATCAGATTTATATAAAATTAATTTCAGATTATTTGCCCATCAATTCTGGGAACAAGTTTCCCAAAACCCATATCTACGCAAATTGGGTAGAACGCCTTCTGCCCATTTGCGCAGGTACAGATCTGAAACAAGTTGGTTCAAGATTTGAACCATGGCTCTGATACCACTGAAAGGATAGGATATCCATCACATGGATGCCCAAAGATTATGGAATAAGGGGGTGAATTTCAAAAATTTTTCTCTCCCTTCAACTGGGAATCGAATTCCCGATTTAAAAAATCATATTTTCAAGGATCATTCTTGAACCATAAACTGAACCAGATCTGAACCAAAAGGAGTAGGAAGGGGTTATACCTGATACGGAAAAATAGTATCTCCCAATGGAGGTGTTCACGCCCAAGGAAGGATCCATAATCTGCTCCCACTGAAGATGGCGCAGTGCAGGATGGAGCAAAATCATTAGTGTTCTTCCAAAAGAACTTGAAACCCATCTTATGGGCTCATGGGCCCAACACTTACCCTAAGTGGTCTCTAGGCCAAGCCACTTCGTAACACCCAGTGACTGTGGGCAGATGCAAGATTAGCCCATCAGGTATTATCCTCAATGGTCTTACACTTAACCTCTCAGCCCATAATGATCATACACTGCCAGACAAGAGAGGACCTCTCCCTCGGCTGCAAGGAACAGTGTTGCACTCTCTGCTTATATGGATCTCGGGAATTAAAACCTTTTGCAATTCTTTTAGAAACCATTATATATATACTTTTATATCTCATATAAAATATATTTTGCAAAACAAATTTCAACGGTTGAAATCGACTGCCGGCAGTCTTGGTTTCCATTAGTGAGGGTGCATCCCTGATCATTACCTTTGTCCGACAAAGGGGGTTGATCCTGTCACTATGATCACCCACTCAGATGAATTCTCAGACTGTCCCAACATACCCAGGTTTTGACTCTCTCTAAGGATCTCACTGATTAGTACATCAAAGACAGCCCAATCTGACACCTAGTGCTGTATCATAATCGAGTCTAGGGGTTGGGTGTAATTTTTCAGTTTTGCCCATCAATCTCCAAGGTCCAGCGCAATACTGGAAATCTGGTCCAGTTCAAAGATTCAATTAATCCTACACTGTACGTGCCTAGGGTCTCACCCTGGCAGTTGAGACAGGCCACCCCAACCGACTTGGTGTCACCACAGTGTCAGCCTTGTCAGGATAGGTCTCCCTAGATCAACCCACTGGCTGTGAACATTCTAAACTAACATGAGTCTCATTAAGTGTCCAGTTTAAGGGTATAACACAGAAACATACCAAGGGAACATGAATCAAATATGTACTTTCATTCATTTACAATAAACTCATAAAGTACATCATTTTGATTGAAGCTAAGGGCATACAAAACTGTCTAATAAATTCGCCCCCTCAAGTGGGTGATCATATCAACCGAGTTTGAAATGGGCTTTTAGGCCCAATAGTGCTCAATAAGTTTCCAAACTACTGCTCAGTTGGGCTTCTTTGTATGGCGTGGGACTCAAGCATTGATCTCCACATCAGCCACATGGGTCCGGCCCAGCCTTTGTTACAAGGCCTAGCCAAATTCACTAGAAAGCCAGTGAACCCCTTGAGCCCTTCACATGGACCCTATGGGCCCAACACTTACACTAAGTGGTCCCTAGGCCTAGCCATCTTATAAAAACCTAGACTATGGGCAAATGCAAGATTAGCCCATTAGGTATTATACTAAATGGCTTTACACTTAACCTCTCAGCCCATAATGATTAAGCACTATCCGACAAGAGATGACCTCTCTGTCAGCTGCAAGGAACAGTGCTGCACTCTTTACTCACATGGATCCTGGGAATTAAAACCATTTCCAAACATTTTGAAACCGTATATAAGTATATATCATATATATAAATTTTGCTAAACAAAATTCCAATGATTGAAATCAATTGTCGGCAGTTTGGTTTCCATCAGAGAGAGTGCATCCCCGATCATTACCTTTGTCCAACAAAGGGGCTGATCTTGTCACTATGATCACCCACTCAGATGGGTTCATGAACCATCCCAACATACCCTAGTTTTGACCCCCTCTGAGGATCTCACTGATTGGCATATCAAAGACAGCCCAATCCGCCAACTAGTGTAGTATCATAATTGAGTCTAGGGGTCAGGTGTAACTTTCTAGTTTTGCCCATCAATATCCAAAGTCCAGGGCAACACTAGAAATCTGGTTTGGTTCAAGGGTTCAAGTAATCCTACACTGTATGTGCCTTGGGTCTCACCCTGGCAGTTGAGACAAGCCACCCCAATAGTTGGCAACACACTAATATCAGCCTTGGCAGGATAAATCTCCCCAGACTTATCCAACAGCTGTGAACATTTAAAACTAACACAAGTCTCATTAAGTGTCCAATTTTAGTGTCTTACACAAAAGCATACCACATGACATGAATCAAACATGTACTTTATTTATTTACATTAAATATCAAAAGTACATAAAAACTGATTAGAGCTAAGGGCATACAAAACTGTCTAACAATTCAAAGTTGTCTTTGAATCTGACAAACTAATCCTATTCAAGAATGAGATGTTTGTTGGAAAGGGATATGGTTGTAATGAAACATTCAAATTAAGTATTAATGAAGGAAAAGTTTATGCTTATATTGTTGATTCTTTCTCTTTATGGCATGATAGATTAGCACACTTGAATTTTAAATCCATAAAGAACATGAGCAAACTTGGTATAATTGTTTACAGTAATGAATCAACTGAAAAATGTGCTATATGTGTAAAATCTAAAATGGCTAAGAAACCTTTCCCTAATGTTGGGAAAAATTCTCAACTTCTTGAACTAATTCATTCTGGCATCTGTGAACTCAATGGTGTATTAACTAGAGGAGGTAAGAGATACTCCATAACATTTATAGATGACTTTTCTAAGTACAACTATGTCTACCTTATGAGAACTAAGGATGAAGTCTTTGACATGTTTAAACTGTATAAGACTGAAGTTGAAAATCAACTTCAATTTAAGAGAAGTATGTTTGTTGGATATGCATAACATAGCAAGGCCTATAGGCTTCTAGACTTAGAGTCCAACATAATAATTGAAATTAGAGATGTTGAATTCTTTGAAAATAAACAGTGTTTTGAATCTACAGAAAATGAATCCATAGAAAATGACAGAGAACTTGAAAGAGAAACTCAGATCTCAATACCTGTTGATAATAATGAGACTGAAAGAAGAAATGACACAACTGTAACACCTACAATAGGACCTAGAAGAAGTCAAAGACAAAGAACAGAGAAACACTGAGGTTCAGATTTTATTTCTACTCAGTCAATTGTATTTTTGGTTGAGGCTGATAGAGTGAATATTTTAAATAAGATACCCATTGTCCTGAACATTGAAAATGATCAAAAAACCTATAGTGAGGGTATGACCTGTAGAGATGTTGTCTTTTGGAAGGAAGCTATAAATGATGAAATGGATTCAATAATGTCAAATAACACATGGGTACTAGTAGACCTACCTCTAGGATCAAAACCAATAAAATGTAAATGGGTGTTTAGAAGAAAATACAACACTGATGGAACTGTACAAACTTTTAAGGCTAGATTGGTAGCCAAAGGATTTAGTCAAAAATAAGGGATTAATTACTTTGACACCTATGCACCAGTGGCTAGAATAAATTCTATTAGAACACTCAAAGCATTAGCATCCATTTATCACTTATCTGTTTACCAAATGGATGTTAAAACTGCTTTCTTAAATGGTGATTTAAATGAAGAGGTTTATATGGAACAACTAGAAGGATTTGTTCTTCCTAGAAATGAGAAGAAAGTCTATAAACTGGTTAAATCACTACATGGATTAAATCAAGCACCTAAACAGTGGCATGAGAAATTTGATTATTGCATTCTAGCTTTTGGTTTTAAACAAAATAGTGCTGATAGTTGCATCTACAAAAAAATCACTAAAAATTGTGGAGTAATTGTATGTCTTTATGTTGATGATATGCTTATTGTGAGTACAAATATGGTTGGCATAAATAAAACTAAAAACTATTTATCCTCTCAAGATGAAAAATTTAGAAGTAGATACTATCTTGGGAATAAAAGTTAAAAAGCATAGTAGGGGCTACGCATTAAGCCAATCACATTATGTCGAGAAAGTACTTGAGAAATTTAAGCATTTAGAGTTTAAAGAATATAGCACGCCATATGATTCTAGTATAAAACTAGTAGAAAATACTGGTAGAGCAACTGCACAACTTGAGTGTGCTAGTGCAGTAGGAAGCTTGATGTATGTTATGCTTTGTACCAGACCTGATATTGCATTTGCAATAAGTAAACTCAATCGGTTTACAAATAATCCCGGTGCAGAGCACTGGAAGGCAATTGGGAGAGTTCTTGGGTATCTCAAGAGAACCTTGGAACTTGACTTGTTTTACTGTGATTATCTAGTTGTACTAGAAAGGTACACGATGCAAGTTGGATTACCAATAATGGAGATAACAAGTCCACATCTAGATGGACTTTCGTCCTTGGTGGGGGTGCAATCTCTTGGGCATCTAAGAGACAAACTTGTATATCTCACTCGACCATGGAATCCGAATTCATAGCCTTAGCGGCTGCTGGAAAAGAGGCTGGATGGATTAGGAATTTATTATTGGATATAAAACTTTGGCCTAGTCCTATGCCTTAAATTTTCATTTACTGTGATAGTGAGGCAACTCTGTCAAGAGCCTATAGTGGTACCTAAAATGGTAAGTCCAAACATATAAGTCTAAGACATGAATTTGTTAGGCAACTGATTCAAGATGGAGTCATCACTATAACCTATGTGAGGTCAAGTAAAACCTTGGTTGATCCTCTTACAAAGGGACTGGTCAGACAAAGGGACAACATAAACAGTGTTGTCCATTATGATGAGAGGTTGAGTTAAACTCTTAATGAAGTCCCAAAATGTGTCAAATAACAGAACACATAGTGGAGCTTCACCTATGTGAACATAAAAGTGGTGCCGCTTCTCATGAGAGTTTGGGTTTCTCTCTAGATTGTTCATGAAACCAAGAAAGAAACACATGGCCATAACAGTGTTGAACAAAACTTGAAACTCTTGCAAAGACTGGACATTATTGTGTGCATGGGTGTCTTTGGTCTGTCTTGATAGTAATTGGTTTAAGATCTTACCATCAATAACTTTAACAAGACTCTAAGATATCTATACTAACAATAGGTTTAAGTTGATAAACACCTTTTGTATGCACAATTGTGTCATAGTAGTTTGGATTGAGTGAGAACTATATAATTGATCAATCAATGTGGGGGATTGTTGGATTTTAATCTCATAAGAGATTAAATCCAATGGGTTTGATTTGTCAATTACATGAGAAATTGCACCTGCACACTTGATTAGAAAATTAGCTTCTCTTACAAAACCCAGTTTTGAACTTGTCCCATAATGGAAAATTATAAGCTTTGTTTTTAGTATTTTAATAGGAGATGATTACACTACTTAGAAATAGTAGAGGAGAGTATGGGGGTTTGATACCGCACAAAACACATGCACACGTGTGTGCGCATATGTGCAGCGCAATGAGGCGCACTTTGCTCGCACTTTGCTCGCACTTTGCATGCACCCACGTGGCTCGCGAAGGACAACTTTGGTTTTGGTGCGATGCTGACCATTGATCATCATTGATGAGATCAACGGTCATGATTCGATCAGGTATGATCAAGAGGCACAATTCAAAGTTAACAGTCATTAACTGTTAACTACTTTTTAAACAGTCACAATATTTGAAATTGTGACAGTTCAAGGTTTCTTCTCAAAATCAGCACCTACCTTTTCTTTGAAGGGATGAGAGATCCATCGTATGGACACCCAAACCTTGCGGAATAAGGTGGGCGAATTTCAAAAATTTCTCTCCTTTCAGATTGGAATCGCATTCCCTAATTTAGAAAATCATATTTTCAAGGATCAATCATGAACCATAATCTGAACCAGATCTGAACAAAAGCAGTAGGAGAGAATTATACCTGATACAGAGAAGTATTATCTCTCAACGAAGGTGTTCACGCCCAAGGAAGGATCCAAAGACTACTCCCACTGAAGATGGCGCAGTGTAGGATGGAGCAGAATCAACAGTGTTCTCTCCAAGAACCTAATCCTTCGCAAGAAGTAGCAAGATGGCACATGAGCATATCTTCCTATCAGTCCCTTCACAAGGAACTGATGTCAAGATCGAATCTTGATTTCTCCCATTGAACTGTAAATCGAATTGGCAAGATAGGCGGCAATAGGAAGGAGGCGGCAAGAAAGAATTTTGCAAGGATGCTTAATTCTTCTTTCTGTGATTTCAGCTCTAAAGAGGATGTGAAAATGTGTCTTCTGAAGGCTGCCACCCCCTCCTTCTTTTGAAACCTTAAAGGGATCAACTCCAAATCCCATTAGGAGTTGCTGATCCAAATCATATTGGATCAGACATCCCTTTAGGTGATAAGGATAAAACCCTTATCTTATCTGCAGATTAGATCAGCCTTCTCCTAATCTCATTAGGATGTTT